>NC_081414.1:260048097-260348097 GCF_030272615.1 Cryptomeria japonica | reverse complement strand
GCAAAATCATGAATAGAACTGGTTTGGAAATTGCAACCGGTAATTAGACTAGAGGTAATATATTTCATTTGAATAACAATGAGAAGACATGCTTGATTGCACATATTGATGAAATTTGATTATGGCATAAGAGACTTTGTCATGTAAATTTTGATTGCATTGTGAAGATCAGTACAACTAAGGCAGTAAGGGATTTACCTAATATTGTAAAACCTCACAATCTGGTATGTAAGGAATTTCAATTTGGAAAGCAAGTTAGAACAACTTTTAAGAGTATTCTAGAAAAATACAATAATGTTCTTGATTTAATTCATACTGATTTATGTGGTCCGGCAAGAACTAGAAGTCTACAAGGAGATAGATATTTTATGCTAATCATTGATGATTATTCTAGAATGTGTTGGGTTACTTTTCTTAGGGAGAAATCATAAGCTTTTGGGAAATTCAGACTATTCAAGGTAATGGTAGAGAATGAAACCGGTAAGAAAATCAAATGTTTAAGATCAAATCAAGGAGGTGAATTCGCATCTAAGGAATTTAATACATTATGTGAAGTGAATGGAATCAGAAGACAGCTATCAACATCTTGGACACCCCAATAGAATAGAGTTGTGGAAAGGAAGAACAAAACTATTCTAGATGCAGCTAGAAGCATGATATCAGAAGCAAACCTACCTCATGTGTATTGGAGAGAAGCAGTGAATACAATAGTTTACACATTCAATAGAGTTCACATCAAAGGTGAAACCAGTAAGACGTCTCATGAACTATGGTTTGGTAATACTCCTACTCTTAAATATTTCAGAATATTTGGAAGTAAATGTTATATTCGGAGAGATGAGTCTATTGGTAAATTTGATCCTAGAAGTGATGAAGAAATATTTCTTGGTTATTCATCTAAGAGCAAGGCATATAGATGTTTTAATAAAAGATTGCACAAAATCATTGAGAGTGCAAATGTGAAGATTGTTAAATAGTTTAGAGGTAATTCAAGGTCTATGGACTCTGAACCGACAATTGAGATAATCACAAATGAACCTACACTAAATACACCGGTATAGAATATTGATCCAGTCAAACTGGCATCATCAGAGAATTCCACAGTGACTGAAGAACAACATCAAGTGAATACACCCAGGTATGTAAGATTGAATCACTCTAAAAGTCAGATAATTGGGAATAAGTATCAAGGAGTTATGACAAGAGGAAGATTGGCAAATGAAGAGGTATGCTTAATTTCTCAAATGGAACCAACAACTATTTTTGAGGCATGTGAAGATAAACATTGTATTAAAGCTATGGAAGATGAATTGGAACAAATTGAAAAGAATAACACATGGATATTGGTTCCTCGGCCTAAAAACAAAAATGTAATTGGAACTAAATAGGTATTCAGAAATAAACTTAATGAAGATGGTAAGGTAATCAAAAACAAAGAAAGATTAGTGTGTAAGGGATATTCACAGAAAGAGGAAATTGATTACAATGAAACCTTTGCACCGGTAGCTAGAATTGAGGCAGTCAAACTATTTCTAGCATTTGCAGCACACAAGAACTATAAAGTATATCAAATGGATGTTAAATGTGCATTTTTGAATGGTGATCTTGAATAGGAAGTTTACATTGAACAATCTGATGGATTTTCTTTGACAAATGACAAAGATATGATTTGTAGGCTAAGGAAAGCTCTATATGGATTAAAGCAAGCTCCTAGAGCTTGGTATGCTAGATTGGACAAATATCTTTTGAATCTTGGTTACACTAAAGGTGATGCCAACAACAACTTATATTTCAAAGTCACTAATGATGACATCTTGGTTATTGAAGTTTTTGTTGATGATATCATTTTTGGAGGAGAAGATGGATTGTGTAAAGAATTTTCTAATAAGATGCAGGAAGAATTTGAAATGTCTATGATTGGGGAGATAAAATTCTTTTTAGGATTGCAGATTTCATAGACTGATAAAGGTATATTCATATGTCAATCAAAGTACTTGAAGGAAATACTAAAGAAATTTGGTATGGAAAACTCTAAACCGGTAAGTACTCCTATGACTACAACTGATAAACTATCATTGAAGGATGAATCAACACCTGTTAATCCGACAATATATAAATCTATGATTGGAGTTTTACTGTATTTGACACAAACAAGACCTGATATTATGAATGCAGTATGTATTGTTTCAAGATTTCAGAGTAATCCTAAGGAAAATCATGAATCAGCAATAAAAAGGATTTTCCGATATTAACAAGGCACAACAAATCTTGGTTTATGGTATTCTAAAGATGAAAATTTTGATTTATGCACATACACCAATGCTAATTGGGTAGGAGATGTAGATGAAAGAAAGAGAACCACTGGCAGAGCATTATTTCTTGGTAGCAGATTGATTCCATGGTTGAGCAAGAAACAAAGTTGTACATCATTATCAACAACAAAATCAGAATATGTTGTAGCAACAACTAATTGTACTCAGATATTATGGATTAAGAAAATGTTGAAGGACATAAAGGTAAAATGAAAAGAACCTATAATCATTTACTGTGATAATATGGCAGAAATTGATATATCCAAGAATCTGGTATTTCACTCTAAAACTAAACATGTTTCTATCAAATTCAATTTTTTGAAAGAGAATGTTGAAGCAAAAGAAGTGAAATTGGTTTATGTGAATACTAAAGAGAAGATTGCAGATATCTTTACTAAGCCTTTGCCTAAGGAAAATTTTGAATATCTTAGAGAGAAACTTGGGGTTATACCCTTATCGGTAGAGACTTAGACAGTTGATGCTTGGCATCAAACCGACTGAAATTAATAGAGAAACATTTTTCTAGCTTTGATGAAGGGGAGCTACTTCTTAGGCCGAGTAGCTGGATAAGTTGGTATTTGTAATTAGTTCTATGAACTAGTTGTATTTGGTTATATTTGGGCTGAAATTAATAGACAACTGATTCACCCCCCCCTCTTAGTTGCCTCTGGGTCCTAACAGTTAGGACCTGGAGGCAACTGAGAGGGGGGGGTGAATCAGTTGTCTAATAATTTTATTTCAATTATAACTTAACCAAACTTGATACTTAATACTGGTAAACCAAACTTAATGCCAGTAAACATATTAATAGTAATAATAGTACCAGTGAAACTTAATGCATGAAACAGAAAGAGAAACAATATCCACAACACATAACACAAATATTTGTACATGGAAACCCTATAAGGGGAAAAACCATGGTGGGAAACCTTACCCACAATCAAATGATACTATTGCAGATAGTATGTGTTTACAAATGGGGTCTGCACATGCAGAAAGGCAAGTTGCCTAGAGCTCACTACTCAATCACAAAATAGGAGTCACACTGACTACAATTGGATGCTTAAATCCAATGATGATGTACTGCTCAAAGTAGCATCTCCAATGCTGGATTCAATACTGGTTAAACTCTAATTGTCTTCTTGAAACCTTTCTTGAATCTTCAAATGATGTATGCATGAGTAGCTCTGCTTATATTCGCATATACTGAATATCACAACATTATAATACCTTATTGCATACCGCCTCTCTATGAATCTCACAATTGAGATCTTACATATATACCAAAACCTAAGACCAAATGTGTAGGTCAACTTACTAAAAATAATACAATAAAATCAATTACAACAAGTCAAGATGTGATGCATCATGTCGGCTCAACAATAATATTAATTGATTAAACCATCTCCATAATGTGTCGTGCTGATCTGGAATAGATAACACATGTCGGTCCATAAGCTAGAACAGTTTATCGGTAATAGTAAATATGTCAACCCGGTTAGACCAATAACCAAATCTCCAAAACCAAGTGTCCAAACCATGTCTTCGACATAACCAAGTGATCTTCGGATGATAACAAGTCATCCTAAGTGCCGATGAACAATATAACCTACCGGTGAATGAAATACTGGTGACTGTGCATAAGTCACTGAACTTGCTGGTGAACATAATCAAAGATCTCCAAAAGGATAAGTATTGATAAGTGTTGAAATCAATGACAAAACCAATGCAACATATCCATAATACCAACATTCACATCTTAAACTGGCAATAGACATCATCTACCAGCACGGATGGGCACCAAAAGATTATTCTCACTAGCACCCAGTCTACATCAATAGAAGATCTTACCGACACCCTAGCCGACATGAAAATTATATTGTTTTGTATTGTAATTATATTGTATAGCCAACATGATGTATTGTAAAGACTCATATATGTATGAGATCTTATAGGTCATTTTGAGAGTGAAAAAAAGTATGTATAGTATGTAAGCGAAGAAAGATTATGTAATTAGGTAATGATTATGAGAGCAAATATCTATATATGCATTTTGATGTAATAATTTTGATGAAAAAATAAGAGAAGAGCAGAGTGAAGAAAGGTTTATGGCAGAGGTATTTGGCAGTGTTTAAACTGGTACTGAATCCAGTATTGCAAATGCTATTTTGAGCAGTACATTGTCATTGGATTTAATCATCCAATTTTGTAGTCAGTGTGACTCCTTTTGTGATTGTGCAGTGAGCTCTAGGATATTGGCCTTCCTGCATGTGCAGGCCCCTACTATATCTGTAATATTTATTCATATTGGCGAGTGAGTAAATATTGTGGGTCACAAATCCCACCAAGGTTTTTCCCCTACTGGGTTTCCTCGCCAATAATATATGTGTTATGGTGTGTATTGATGGTTATACTGTTATTTCTCTTTATTGCTTTATTGATTGTTTACCAGTACATTAATTTGGGTTGTAAAGTTGCAAACAAGTTTAAATATTTCATTTACCAGTTAGACACTGATTCACCCCCCCTCTCAATGTCTTTGTGACTAATCAAGTATCTAAGGACAAAAGCGCTAACCTGAAACACAAAAATGCTGCTTTGCGGACTAAGAAGCGAGACTCTGACAAAAGCGTTAATCAAACTAACAAATGTGCTAACCTGAAGGACAAAAATATTGTTCTGAAGATTAAATGCGTTGATTTAAAAATAAAAGCGCTAACCTAAATGACAAATCCACTAACCTGTAGGACAAAAGCGCTAACCTATCAAATAAAGGCACTATTAGATTTCACACAGGCATGAATCTGTATTAAAAATGCGTTAAATTTTCTTTTTGCGAGGATTAGATAGGATATTAGACAGAATATGCGAGGTTCTGAGCCCCACGATGGGTGCCAAAATGTGTCAACTTGAATTTGATCTTCAGAATACTACCTGAAACATGTTAGTTTCACAAAATACAAAAGAAATGATATAGGAAATCCAAACTCAACCAATGAAACTACATAAAATTGATATAAAAATAAAAATAATATTTTTACCTTCATGGTTTATGTCTCATTGTGTCCTAACTCCACTGTTCCTAGTTGTAGATGGTGTGCTCTTAGACAAGCACTAATAGCTTCCAAGATGGCATATGAAGAATGGACCAATAATTGATACTTAACTAATACTATGACATGCAATACTAAATGACTATGCTAAATGATTATGCTAAATGATTATGCTATTTGCTTCAAGAATAAAATTCACGGATGCATACATTTTCACAAATGATTTTGCTTGAAAACTCACTTGAAGACTAACTTGAAGACTAACTCTTTCTCTACTCAAACTCTTGATTTTATAAACTTTGAGAGGATAAGATGATTTGGCTTGGATCAACGGTCATGATTAGATCTATAGATTTGGATGGTTGTGAGAAAAGGTGAAGGTTGAGAGAAAGAGGGAAGGAGAAGAAAAGTGTCACTCATCTCACCTTGATTGGGTTGTTGATTGAGGGAATCTAGGGATGGTTGGAGAAGATTTAGGCATGAGAGGACAAGTGGACTCAAGTCCTTCCTAAGATGTAGGGATGTTGGAGGGAATATAGAAGAAGGTTAAGAAATATGTGTGCGTACACAATGTTTCATTAAATTTGGAGGTTGGAGATAAATGATGAATTAATATTTAAGAAATATTAATATCTTTAGCCACAGATTGATGAGTTGGCAAAGGAAAGATGAAGTGGAGATGGAAGGTGAGTTGGATAAGGGATTAAATAATTTAGAAATTATTTAATATTTGAGACTATAGGATAGAAGAATAATCATTAGATATTAGATATTCAAATGATTGAATGAAATAATTAAATATTTAGATATCCAATTAATTGATCAAAAGAATAATTAAATATTAGATATTTAATTAATTAGAGGAATAGGATAGATGAATTAATTAATAAAATATTTCAATTAAATTAAGTAATAGAAAGACACGAAATGAATTAATCTTTTCAAATTAACTATTTAATAAAAGAATAAACATTAAATAAATATAAAATATTTATTTAATCGCTCATAGCCATTTTTATGTGTATACAACCCCTTTTTCTCAAAATTCAAAATTCAAAATTAAGTGGTTAGGTCAGCACACCCTATTTTTAAAATTAATTGGATTTTGTGTGAATTTCAAATCAATTTCATTTACATTCAGATTTCTAAACATTTTCCAAGGTGTCCCTATCCATTAGGTTTGACCCTTTTCAAAATTCCAATTCAATTCCTCTTTTTCTTCAAAACCCTAATAGGGTCTTATTTTCACATTTGCGCCTTCATTTCGCCCATCTAGAGATCATAAAATTGGCCAATTTTTTGGGTTTAGCTTCAAAATCCTCGTAATATCCATCCCTAAAAATTTTGAGAAAATTTGTCAGACCATGTGCGTTCCTGCCACGGTCCTTGACTTTTTTCCTGAAATTTTGGGAGACTATTATAACTATATTTAATAGCCTAAATTCATAAGATTGGCTGATTTTATCGACTTTTGATCCCTCTAGAATCCAAAATACCTTCAAAATTCAACATTTCAACTTTCAAGAATTTTTTTAAAATTAAGTGGTTAATTATAGTCTGCCCTGATTTTAAAAATTTTGATTTTAAAATTAAGTGGTATTCCCTTGGCCCTAATTTTAAAATTCCAATTTCCTTTCATTTTTTGAAATTGTGACATCCTCTTCCCCCAATAAAGTTCAAATTGCATAATCATTATTTTCTTGAATTTTGCATTACTCAATTTTGTAAGCTTTGTTCTACAATTCAAAATTCAAAATTTCCCTCTAGTGCATGAGTTTTACCACTATTAGTCCTACCTATCCTATCCCTGTTAGACGAAGCATTAGAAATAAGGCTTACCAAGGTTTAATTACCAAGGAGATGGAGCTTAATTTGGGTGACTTCTTTAATGAGGATCATGCTAATTCTTCCCATCCTAATCATGTGCCTATTCATCCCATTGATGGATCCCATGATCAAGAAGAAGCTTTAACTAGGGTTTCTTTAGATCAAATTTCTACATTCGACAATCAATTTGACAACTTTCAACAATGGATGTCCCAAGAATACCCTAATAGTGAAGCTCTTCCATTAATTGAAGGTCTTAAGCACATGCTTCAAAGTGATAAGAATGAAATTGATATATTGTGTGGCATTGCACATATTGTTGATTCTAATGTCATGTCTATCAAGAGTTGTGCCAAAACCCTAGGTTACTCACAACCTTCAACACAAGTCAATTCTTCTATTCCTTTGACTAATCCTATGACTAGTAGTCCTACTTTCAAATCTAACATCATGGCTACTTCAACTCAAAATATCATTCCTACAACCATAGGTCATGGGGGAAATCCCTCTTCTTCATTTAATCCTCCATCTTTACCTATGTCTTCCATGAGTGTTCCTATTATTCCTCAGCCAATCAATGTGACACAAGGGGGCAATTCCTTCAACAACTTTATTCCTCCTTTAAGTGTCCCTTTTCCTACCCAATCATCCCCAATGTTTACTTATCATAATGTCCCACCACCTTATTCTCAATCCATGCCTTCTTTCAATAACATCACACCACCTTGTCAATCACCTATGTCTAACATCAATTCTGCCACCAAAATGACAATCAACAATCTTGTTCAAACCATGTCTTCCTTACAACAACAAATTGCTTCCATGAGTCAATCCAAGTTTAGTGTGTCCACCTTTGATGTTGCAAGCCCACTTTCTCTTGATATTGTTAAAGTCGTGCAACCTAAACATGTGGATATTTTTAGGAACCGGGAAGGACAACTGAGAGGGGGGGGGGTGTGAATCAGTTGTCAATAAATTATAACCCAAAACAAATTATTCCAACTTAAAACTTAGTGACGGTAAAACAGATTAATAGTTATATTAATACCGGTACAACTTAATGCATGAAACAGAAAGCAAAATACATCCACAACTAGATTCCCTTAGTCAGTTATATTAATACCAGTATAACTTTAAGAACCCCCCCCTCAAAGAAAGATATAAAATATTAGCGGATTTTTATTTATTTTGGATAAAAATAATAAGTTTTATTGGCGAATATTTCAGTTTTTAAAAGAAAATTATTAATTTTATTAGCGAATTTTTTTACATCAAAATTTTTTGCTAGAAAATCTTGGCTTATCTTAGAAAATAACACAAGTATGCATTAATTACTATTGCAAATAATTTCATAAAAAAAAAAATTTTCTTATAGAAAATTAGATGCTTAAGGTGGAAATCATTAATGAGTTTAAAGGGTAAACACTACTTTATTTAGTTACTAGCATTAATTTAAATTAATCTAATAGCCCTCTTTGTATTTTGTTAGATAAAATGTACTTAAAATTTGTAATACTCATGGGGCCCAAAATTGTCTTTATACCATTGATTTCCACTGAGGCCAACAATTGAAAAGAAACTCAACTCCCATGAGCATTACAACTTGTAGGTACAGTTTACCTCATGGAATGCAATGATGGTCATTACATTATACTTTGAATCAGTGGTGGCAACTACATATTGCTGGTAGAACCCTAAAGTAACTAATAATTATGATGTATTAATGGCAAATTAAATTAGTTTTTTACAATAAATAATAAAATTTTGGCAAATCTAATCCAACCATGTATCAAATATTTTGGCGAATCTTTGAGTTCAAAAATTTAATAAAATAAATTCTCTGGCGATTTAAATAAGACTGAAATAAAATTTTGTAAAAATGTGGCAATTTAGGTTACCTTAAAACTTGAACTATTAGCCAAATTTTGATTTCCAAATTTTCAAAAATAGCCAATTGGCAAATATTAGCAACTAAAAAAATCACTGGATTACATCAATTCCAAAAACTCTCCTATTTTCCTCAAGGATGAGTCTTAAATAGAATTTCTTTCCTTAGGAGCAAATATTACATTTGCAATAGAAACTTGGCAGACTAACTAGCGCCAGAACAAGAAACTGCATAATTTCACTAAAGCCAAATTCGATAACTAGAAACTTTCCAAAAAATAAATGTCCAATTTTCAGTAGTCGTAACTACTTTGGAGTTCCACCAATTTTTGGGCTCATTCGGAGCCTCTAAGGGATTCAAATTTGATTAAGAATAAATTGCAAAAATAAGAAAGGGAAAATCTTGAAACTACAACAAAAAATAAAAATATTTTTGGGTGATGTAGGATTGCCCTTACACCACTGGATGCTCCTACATCACCAACATTGGACATTCCTATTATTATTCATGATGAGTTTCTTCCCCTCTTGGATAGAACTAATCTCCCTCCTAAGGAAAATTTTCCACCTACTCCTATGGATTTGACTTTACCTTCTCTTAAGGAGAACAACAATATTCTTCCTAAGGTTAGACCTATACCTCCTCGTCATGATGGACCTGGTCTCCTTCCTACACCTATTACTCCTCCTTTCTATGGCACTGTTCCACCTTTTTCCTCTTATCGAGAGAAGATTCCTACTTCTCCTATTGTTCAATGAAAAAGACCTCAACCTAAACCTTCAACTATCAAGGAGAGAAACATTACTACTTTTTCAAGTGTTCCTCCTCCTTTTGAGCCTTCCACTAAGACTTAATAAAATCATTGTGCAAGAGAACGCTGATGAAGACGCTGTATTTGAGCTCATTAAGTTATCCCTCAAATAATTCAATCTCCTCAGACTCCAACAATTGACATGATTCCCTTTTCTCCTAAGCAAGATGATCAACCAACATCTCCAAATCATAAGTTGCATAAAACATGTGATGGTTTTACTCCTTGTCATGTTCTTGCTCCTCTTTCTCTAAACTTTAATGAAGAAATGGGTGAAAATGTTATTCATAATGGGAATACAACTCCTAATGCTTCTGATAGTGAGTATGAGTATGTTTATGTGGACAAACATTTATCGGATGAGTTTTCACAAACCCTAATCCTAGCTCCTAGAATCAAACAAAGTGACTTACAACATGAGCATAGTCCTTTTTTGGATCTTGTGATAGCTTCATCTGTTGTGCTTGATATCACTCCTCTAGTGTGTTGCTCGCCTTCCCAAAATAGTGACCAGCAAGATTGGGAGGAGGATGTTGTGCTAGATTAGTAGTATTAGCACTACAGATCTTTCTCTCTCTCCTTTCTTTCTCTTTTGTGACCATTCTTCTATGTGTATCCATGTTCTTCTATTATTCCCTTAATTTCTACTTGGGGAGGATGCAAAGCATTGGTATCATTTCTTGGTCTCTTTCATGTTGACTCAAAAGACATCCTCTCTTCCCTTTCTTCTAAGGTAGAGTCCTTCTTTGGGGAATGTCGATTATTATATGCATATGCATACATTATATACATGAGTTATCATACAACATACTGACCCCGAGGAAAGCAACACTACCTCATGTTTCATGTTCATTATCCTTGGGTTTATACCTCTATTGGGGGCTAAATCCTTGCGATAACATGCTCCCTCTCCTTTCTCTCTCTTGGGTGTATCCTACCTTGAAGAAATCACTCCCGATAAGGTGCATGCGATCGCTTTAACGTGGTGGCATACACTCTGCTCATATTTTCCTTCTTGTGATACTTAGAATTACTTAGTGAAATTTGTTTTGCTTTGTAATCTTTTGTATCCTTTCTTTCTTGACTCATAGTGAAGGGAACTTTGCTACTTGCATTCATGGTTCACCACTTCTCGATCTTCCCTTTTACTTTCTCAATCGAAGTCATAAGATCCCAACTCCACTAGGGGCTTGGTGCATCTTGCCTCCATGACATGATAAAAGTATTTCAATCTTGTTTTCTTGTACTTTACTGACAATATTGGCATACGCTTATACTCCTGCAAAAGTGGGGGCTGAATTTAGTGTCATAAAATTGTGCCCCTAGAAATTTTTGATTGCATTCAGGTCCTCACGCATGCGTATTCGAATCCTCTAGCCTGATCGAAGACTGGAGATTTCTTGGCTTGCAGAAAAAACTTCTTCCTTGGCCTCTACATCACCCTATCAACACTCTTCCCTAGACAAAGGGGTAGGATAGGGGTGTGGCACCCTTTTCCTCCCAGGATAGGAGTGTGGTGCTCTTGTCCTTGCCCTATTTTGGGGCAAGACCCTTCCTAGGGTTGCATTGTTGGTTGTGCCTCGGGCGGAAAACTCCCCCGATGTCGACCCATGACAAAATTCAAATCCACTAACATTTATTTAAGGGGCATTCATCCTCTCATTTTCATAAGTTTGATAAGTGAAGTTGAAACTGATAACTCAATGATGAACAAATCGTACCAAACCGGTACTGAGAGGGGGGGGTGAATCAGTACAAACAAAAATATAGTCCTCAACCAGTTTGATAGCATACACTTCAAATGACTGGCAAACAATGACACTGGTTTGAAATAGAGTACAATCGGTAAAGCTAAGAATGACTGAGACAAGCATTAACTAGTTACTCACTTAGCTTTTCACTCAACTCAAGACTACACTACCATTTCACCCTTAAGCATAAACAAGTAATCTATCATCAGTGTGTAGGGGAAAAAGTGACACTAAGAAAACATGCCCTAATCTCACTTTCAATCACACACTTGTGGAATACGAAAGAGCCTAGAGGTATCACACAATTGGCTACTTCTTTTTGTGGAAGAGAGAGCCATGGGCTACCTATTAGGATTTCTATTCCTTTGTTGCAAATGATAGATAAAATGATACAAGTTCAACTACTAGCCCTAGAGTGCAAGTATGAACTAGTAACAAGATTGCAAGATTGAGATTAAGTGATGAAAAGCTATAAGCACAAGGATAAAAGGAGAATGCAGATGTGTACCTGGGGTTAAAATCTAAGTGGGAATGCTCAGGACGGGGGCGCATGCGCCACTGACCTGATTCTGCACCTGAAACTGCTCCTGAAACTTGTTGTCTGACAGAAGGACCAGGGCGCCCAGCCCCCCTATCCTGGCAGGACCAGGGTGCCCCACGCCCCTGTCCTAGCTTTCTAGGTTGGAATTTGGTGTGAAGCTCTGTCTTGGTCCACTCCCGTTGGATCTACAACTTGCGGCGTCCTTTGAATTCAGAAATCTGCACTTATAGCTGAAAAGGGTTGTAGGCGGCTATATAGGGTTTTGCCTTAGTCAAACCCCTGCTTTGGTGATTTCCACCTCCACGAATAGCCAAGTTGTATAGTAAAAGTTGTGTGTGCAGACCTTGTGTGTGTGCAAGATCCTAAAATGAGAGTAAGCAAACTAGAGCAACCTAGAAAGTAAACCCTAATTTCTTGTAAATGATAATGTAAATGCTCCAAATCAAGATGCAAAGTGATCTAAAGCATGAATACAAATGATATAATGAGGCTTATGCAAAGACATGAAAACAACATGAAATCATACCCAACCCCAAGGGAGGGGTACAAGCCAATCTTCAGTCGGTGATCCCCTATTGCTCTTCAATGTCTTCAAAGCCCTAAATGGATGAATGCTTGATGGATGGATGTTGAATGTTGTTGAAGTCTTCAAAGATCTGCTCTTTCACTGCATAGAAGGCCCCTCCAACCAAAATTCGGATCCTTTCCAATGAAGAAAGAGAGCTCTTATATATGAAACCCTAGGTCTTAATTTCAACTTTTGGCCGACCTAGAGATTGAATCTCCCACCAATTTCTTGGGGTTAAGCTTTATTTTATGATTGGATTGCGCTCATAAAATTTTGGGAAAAATGTCTGGGACCATGTGCACGCCGAGCGCCATGGTCCCGACAACGTTTCACCAAATTTTTAGGGCCATCAGATATGATGATTTTAGAGCAAATCCCAAAGTTATAGGTGATTTCAAGATGTTTTGACCCCTGAAATCAAGCCCCCAAGTTCAAAATAGGACCTAATTAGGGTTTTTGATTAAATGATGTATTAGAGGAATAAAATGAAAGGGGCACACTTTAATGAAAGGGCCTGACTTTATGATGTGGAAGATGATGAAATAGAACCTTAGACATAATTAATTTGATTAATTAAGTGCTAAAGGGGAAATGTAATGCAAAATGCAAAATGTGCCAAGGCGGGTGCTAAACTAGGTGTGAAATTGTACCACCCTAGCAAGTACGTACAATTTACGATGCTACATTTAGCCCCCACTTTAGCGGTCATATGAGTACTACGTGCATATGCAAGTTAAAGTACATGAAAGTAAACATTATTTGAAAAAGGATATATCCATAAGTCTATCGAACGAAGCCCCCAATGGTATCTGCAATACAAGGTTAGGAACCGCACCCTAAAAAACACACGTTAGATCAGAAAATCACCTAATGCTTACTAAGGAAAGTGATGAAATTTGAGGGTAGCTATATGCCCCCCCTGTTTCGGCTTGCTAATTTTAGTGAGTTGAAACAGGGTATCATGTTTACCACTTTGAATTGTTAAAGAATATTGATAACAAATGCTCACAAGAAGATTTGATATGAGATCAAAAACTAATGGAGAATCATTTGGTAAGAAAGAGGACTAAATCTCAATTCCAACACAACAAAGAGTGTGAGGATTTGAGAGTTCTCTAACACAAGATGAAGGATGTAAATGGAAACAAAATGCAAAGAAAGGAAAGGAAAAAAAAGGCATGAATACACACATTGGTGATCCATGAGAAGAATAGTGAGAGAGAAAACATGGACTTCTTGCCCCTAGATCTTGTATAAGTGATCCATGGGAAAAAGGACATGGAAAACTAGCCCCTAGAGTCTATCTAGGTGATCCATGTAAGGGAGGAGAGTGAGAAAGTCTAGCCTTATGCCACTAGTTCCACTCAACCTCGTGCAGGTGTGTGTAAGTGAGGTTAGAAGCACCTCATAGGAGTCTATGCCTGAGTATGCTACAACCTGTATATGTATAGTACAAAAGCGTGACATCTCACTCTAAGAGTCTGTGCTCTGGTTCCGAGAATGACCCACTACTCAAAAAGTGTAATGTTTATGTTATAAGCAAAGTAGAACAAGGATACCTACCTTCATCACAAAAGAAGATACCCCAAAAATGCAACAATGTCATAGATCCAAGAAAGAGAGTTTTGCACTCTTTAAGCAAGGATAAGATAGTTGAAAAGGGATATCTTGTAGTATGCGTAAAGGAGATCCTTAGAGGAGAAGAGATCTTTGTACAAAAGACACCTAACCCCGAGAGGAATTGTCTTAGACAAATATAACATCTTCTAGAATAAGACAAAGAAGAGAATAAGAATGCAATACTTCCTTCTTTTGCGAGGTGAAAGTGATTCTTAATGAAGGATGACGCTCTTTTTTTTTTTTTTTTAACCCGATTGGGAGAGTGAATTCATTATGGATGTATTTTACCAAGTGCAAAAGAGGTTGTAGTCAAGGACTTACACCTCTTGTAAGAGAGAATCCTTGAACAAACAACAACAAATGCATACAAGGAATAACATCAAGTGATAAGGTTCACACCATCCACAAAATAGGAAAAAGTGGATCCTTAGATAAAAAAATAAGGAAAGATCATTGCCTCCCAAGGATAAGGACAATGAGAAGGACTTACACAATCTTCTAGGGAGGGATTTAAACATAAGCAAAATGTACTACATACTCACATGAGTTCATGCAAGCAAGACATTAGTGTATGTAAAATGCTCCTCACAAGAAGTGGGTAGGATAAGAAAGAGAATACACATCTTCTCCCATATCTAGGAAAAGAGGATTCTAAAGAAAAGATGATCAATATTTCCACACTTTTACCCCAAAGGGAAATTTTAACCATAAAAAGAAGAGATGTATGAAATCACTCTTGTCGCCATAGGAACAAGAGATAACATAGAAAATTAGGCTATTATGTTGCTTCAAAAATATGATTGCACTTGAAATTGTACCATCATGAATGACAATGAGTCCCCAATAAATGAGCTACCAATGTCACATAATGATGAGCAACATAATAGCCATTAATGTTATTTAAAGACATGATAGATTGAATGAGGTATTTGAATATGACATGCTAAATGCTCAACTATAAGTGAGATCAAAAACATGTATAAAATGATAAAAATTGAAGAAGAAAAGTCACAAGAAATCTTAGAAGAAGGATGTGTGTAATTTATTAGAGCCTTATCCTTGGAGGAAAGGACTTTATGATGAATAGGAGATAAAGATTCATAAGTGGATTTAGAAATTTGAGGGGATTCATAAAGAGATTTGTTCATCGCCAAGATTTCCTTATGAGGGGAATGAGAGTTGATAGAAGTAGAAGATGATTTAGTTGAAGTGAGATCATCATCACTACTAAATATAGCATTCACATTGAGAGATGGTCTTTTAGATACTTTGGTGGGCTTAGAAAGATTATATCCAAGTCCAAATGAATATCCATGCATGTTATGTTCTAAAGGAACTTTAATTCCTTTTTCATTTGCGCCACAACCATTTCCACTATAGCCACTCTTAGCCAAAATATGAAAACCCCGACCATAACGATTAGCCATTTCAGAAAGAAAAGGTGGTTTTTCATAAGACAAAGAAACAAATTCTTCAGAATTAGAGGTGTGAGGAGAAGAAGCTTGAGAAGCAGCCACAAAATTATTGCTCATAGGTTTAGGTAAGACTGATTGATCTCTAGTTTCTTCCTTCTTTTTAACTTTAAGCTCTTTAGGAGGAGCCCTATACTCACCTACAAAGGTGGGATTAAAATCAAGAGATCCCCAATCGTCTTCTGTGAGAACCTTCTCAGGATCAAAAGCCTTCTCATGTGTAGATTCAAGTTGAGAAGAATCTTCTTCAGGAACTTCAGACTCATCCAAAGAATTTTGATTATCAGAGGGTAATGATTCATCCATAGGTATCTTGTTTAACAAGTCATCACTAGAAGAGGAAGGCTTAGAAGAACTCCCTTTGGAAGTAGATGTTTGCAAACAAGCTTGAAAATTAGTATCACCTATCAAGGTATATGTCTTATTATTATAAATAAATTTAACTTGTCTATGCAATGTAGAGGGGACAACTTGCATACTGTGAATCCAAGGTCTCCCTAATAACAAGTTGTATGTTAGATTTCCTGACATAACATGGATAGGAGTAGGCAAAGTAACAGGTCCCACTGTGATGGGTAAGGTGATAATACCTAATGAAGACTTAGCCACATTATCAAAGCCTCGAATGGGATGAGAGTCAGGCTCAATAAGGGATGTATCCACATTCATCTTATGCAATAGATTAATGCTACACACATTAAGGCCAGAACCATTATCTACCAGTGTTCGTCTTATTGCAGTGTCATTTATGATAACCACAATCATCAAGGGATCATATTGATGTTGAATTTCACTAGTAGGCAACTCATCTTGAGTAAACACAATTTGAGCTTTAGGATTCATCACAAAGTTAACCAAAGACACTATATTACTAGATGTATTAGGTGGAGTAACATTCAAATCTTTCAAGGCATCTTGTAACATTCCATGATGAGCGGAAGAAGTTTGGATCAAATCCCAAAGGGATATCTTAGCAGGGGTAGCTTTAAGTTGTTCTATGAGATCATATTCCTTACTAAGCATTTGTGAAATACGAGGAGCTTGAGGAAGAATGGGTTGGGAAGGAGGAAGTGAAGTTGGGATAACTGGAGGAGGATTAGGTTGCCTATTGTTTCTTGTGTTATAGGTATGAGCAACCACATTATAACTCTCTCTAGTTAGTTGCTTAGCATACCCATAAGGGCTCTTAGTAGAATAACCTCCTTGCATAGTAATAATAGGTTTCTTAGGAGTGCAAAAAGAATCATTAGCATAACCACCTTGAACCACTAAGATAAGCTTATTTAAAGGTTGAGAATTTTGAGAAGGACAAGCACCTTGGATAGTGAAGAGAGGTTTGTTAGGTGTTTCATTCACATGTATCAAATTGATTGAGGATGGTTTAGAGGAATGAACAAAAGTGTTGGAAGAATTGTCGATAGTCTTCTCTTGCACTAAAATCTTATCACGGATTAAATCAATTTTAGGAGAGAGACAAGGGGTAGGCATTGATGTTCTAGTAGGAAAAGTAATACTAGGAAAGGTCATTTCATCCTCTATCATCAAAGGATCTACATGGGGAATAAACTCTCTAGGAGAAGGATCAACATTACTCTCTAAAGTCTCACTTTTGAGAGGGAGATCTTTGAAAGAGATGTTAACCATCTTTCTTTGAACTAGGGTATCCTTATGAGTAGAACCAAGTTGAGGAGAGGGAGATGCTTTATTTTTAGAGGGAGAATAATTGTGATTCAAGGAAGGTGAGAAACTATCAAGGGAGTTTTCAATCTTGATTGCATCCCCTTTGGCTAGGGTTCTCTCATGGGGTAGAGAATAATCTACACCTTCTTCTAATGGTTCATCCCAAGTAGTGAAGTTGTTGAAAGGAATGTTTGAAGTATTGTCAATTTCGGGAGAGGAGATAACATTGTTTATTGATTCCTCATCCTTAGGAGAGAGAGCATCAATAGATGTGTTAAACTCATCCTCTTTCCTCAAAATATGTTCAATATGATCTTTAGGGGAGAGAGAATTAAGGAAATTGCTTATTATTTCATCTTCTTTCTCTAAGGGATGCTTATGGGTAAGACAAACTTTAGGAGAAGGGTAAGCATTTATCATTAATTCATCATCTCTAGTGGGAATTTTGTTGGAAAAGGAAATACCATCACTAGGAAATGTAGGGATAATTTCATCTTCTTGCACAAAAGGATCCTCATGAAGGGAGTGTTTTTTAGGAGGAACATGAACATATTTCTCCAAAGATTCATGCTTAGGAAGGAGATCTTTGAAAGAAGTGTTCATAACCTCTTGTTGTACTAACATGCCCCCATTGGAAGGACCAACTTTAGGAGAAAATAAGTCAATGTCCATCAATACTTTTTCTCTTAGAGAGGCATCATGTAGGGAAGGTGAAGTAACATTAAGAAAGGTGTTTATGATATCATTCTCTTCCTCTAGGATAGCTAAATAGGAAGGGCACATTTTAGGAGAATTGTCAAGATCACTTTTAAAGTCTTCATCCTTAGAGAATGGGAGAGTCTCAAAGGGATTGGTAGCAACTCTTTTAGGCACTAAAATGTTGTTATAGATGGGGGGAGGTTCTTTAGGAGAAGGAAAAATTGAAACAAGGGAAGCTAACCCATTATCACATCTATGAAATGAATGCATCATGACAACAATTTTCCTTTTTTCAAATGATAACACATGCAAAATAGAAGGAAATGTTTAATTTTAACCAATGCAAGCACTTAGAATGTAGATTTAGAAAATGAAATTTATGATTCAAATGAGTTCCTAAATCAGATTTGAAATTATTGATCCCAATTAAGCTATCCACAAGTTCAACTTTGAATTGAAAAATTAGGGTTTTAGCAAAATTTCCTCTAAATTTTTGAATCTTGCAAGAAATTAAAACTTGTAAATACAAATTTGAATTTGAAATAGCATAAACACTCAAATTTGAAAACATAAATCAGAATTAGAGAAGATTGGAATTCACGTCGGGTTCACCAAAATGTGTAGGGGAAAAAGTGACACTAAGCAAACATGCCCTAATCTCACTTTCAATCACACACTTGTGGAATACGAAAGAGCCTAGAGGTATCACACAATTGGCTACTTCTTTTTGTGGAAGAGAGAGCCATGGGCTACCTATTAGGATTTATATTCCTTTGTTGCAAATGATAGATAAAATGATACAAGTTCAACTACTAGCCCTAGAGTGCAAGTATGAACTAGTAACAAGATTGCAAGATTGAGATTAAGTGATGAAAAGCTATAAGCACAAGGATAAAAGGAGAATGCAGATGTGTACCTGGGGTTAAAATCTGAGTGGGAATGTTTGGGATGGGGGCGCATGTGCCACTGACCTGATTCTGCACCTGAAACTGCTCCTGAAACTTGCTGTCTGACAGAAGGACCAGGGCGCCCAGCGCCCCTGTCCCAGGGACCAGGGCACCCAGCGCCCCTGTCTTGGCAGGACCAGGGCGCCCCATGCCCCTGTCCTAGCTTTCTGGGTTGGAATTTGGTGTGAAGCTCTGTCTCAGTCCGCTCCCGTCGGATCTACAACTTGCGGCGTCCTTCGAATTCAAAAATCTGCACTTATATCTGAAAAGGGTTGTAGGCGGCTATATAGGGTTTTGCCTTAGTCAAACCCCTACTTTGATGATTTCCACCTCCATGAATAGCCAAGTTGTATAGTAAAAGTTGTGTGTGCAGACCTTGTGTGTGTGCAAGATCCTAAAATGAGAGTAAGCAAACTAGAGCAACCTAGAAAGTAAACCCTAATTTCTTGTAAATGATAATGTAAATGCTCCAAATCAAGATGAAAAGTGATCTAAAGCATGAATACAAATGATATAATGAGGCTTATGCAAAGACATGAAAACAACATGAAATCATACCCAACCCCAAGGGAGGGGTACAAGCCAATCTTCAGTCGGTGATCCCCTATTGCTCTTCAGTGTCTTCAAAGCCCTAAATGGATGAATGAAATTGATGAATGCTTGATGGATGGATGTTGAATGTTGTTGAAGTCTTCAAAGATCTGCTCTTTCGCTGCATAGAAGGCCCCTCCAACCAAAATTCGGATCCTTTCCAATGAAGAAAGAGAGCTCTTATATATGAAACCCTAGGTCTTAATTTCAACTTTTGGCCAACCTAGAGATTGAATCTCCCGCCAATTTCTTGGGGTTAAGCTTTATTTTATGATTGGATTGTGCTCATAAAATTTTGGGAAAAATGTCCAGGACCGTGTGCATGTCGGGCGCCGTGGTCCCGACAACTTTTCACCAAATTTTCAGGGCCGTCGGATATGATGATTTTAGAGCGAATCCCGAAGTTATAGGTGATTTCAAGATGTTTTGACCCCCGAAATCAAGCCCCCAAGTTCAAAATAGGACCTAATTAGGGTTTTTGATTAAATGATGTATTAGAGGAATAAAATGAAAGGGGCACACTTTAATGAAAAGGCCCGACTTAATGATGTGGAAGATGATGAAATAGAACCTAGACCTAATTAATTTGATTAATTAAGTGCTAAAGGGGAAATGCAATGCAAAATGCAAAATGCGCCAAGGCGGGTGCTAAGCTAGGTGTGAAATTGTACCACCCTAGCAAGTGCGTACAATTTACGACGCTACAATCAGATCATAATAACAGCTAGTTCAACATGTTTTATTGACATGCATAAAACACAAAACCATCATATGCTTGACAGACAATAGGAAAGCATCACACTTGACACACATATTTTTCACGTGGAAACCCAACTAGGAAAAACCACGATGGGGATGAATACCCACAAGCTTGTTTTTGAACTCTTTAGAAGTTCGCTCTGTTAGGAGCCTTGTCTGGTTAAAGACTGATACAATAGGTTCTTTTAGGAACCGATCCTATTAGGGATCACCCAGTTAAGGGTTAAACCCTGTTAAAGGTTACCCTGTTAAAGGATTTCAAGAACTCAATAGCTAGAGGATTTCATTAACTCAATAGCTTTGAGTTACCCTGTTAAAGGATTTACAGCAAGCTAGTTAAGGCTACCCTGTTAAGGGATTTTCCAACTGTTGAGGTGGTTAGAGATCAACAGGTATTACAATGATATGGTAACAACACTCAATGCCAATGCAGATCCGCCTAAGCTCCTCTTCACCTTATGCACTTATACTCTACAAGTATCACTCCTCTCCTTTTGGTCTGGCAAGAATCATGTATCCCTTCTCTTGGATACACACACACAACTTTTGCCAACAACCTCAGAAAAAGACACAACATTGACCTTATAGGAGAATAGATAGGTCGGTAGCGTAAACCCTAAACCCTAAACCTGTTAGGTTAAGGAATTTAAACGGTTCGATCCTGACCATTGAGCACACTGCATTAATCTCCATCATCCATTTTCCACCGATTTCATAGTGGCTGATAACCCATCACGCGTTATCACCATTTTATAAACTTTGCACATTCCTGAGGTAGATAGGAACAATCTCCTTCATGCAAGATCCTTCATGTGCACAAGGCTTACGTGGCAACATAGTCTGTTCATTGTTATCATGCTAACTCATCACACAAAGTCACCGGTTGAGCCACATAGGCTTGAAGCACTTCAGCCGGAAACCCTAAAGTTAATACCACCAATCGGTAGTCATACACCGCTTCCATGTGCCAGTTCACCTTGAACAAACACACTGCTTCACTTTGGCACAAATGCCGGTTCATAGTATTATACCGGTTCTCACATATGCCGGTTCTCACCTCTTCAGCATATTGTCATCAATGACAACACACAATGTCATTATGTCCTCATACCAGTTCACATAATGCCAACAAAAGCTGGATAAGATTGGAGTGTGCACAAGTGATCAAGAATTCAAGAGTATTCAAGCATTCAAGCATTCTTTTCTAGCATTGAGCATTCTCAAGTCTCCCTTCAAGGATAGGTGTTGCATTCAAGTCAAGGATTCAACCATTGAACTAGAGATTGATTTCAACATTCAATTCCACACAAGCACTTCTATCGAAATTGCTATCTCAACCTCCCTTGAGGTGAGTTACAATTCAGTCTTTCATTTACATCTACTTGCAAGTATTTTCTTTCATTATTTGGTTAATTCCAAAACTAGGGTTTGACTTAAAGGAAAATCCCTGATCCCGACCCATTTTCCCCTCTTTTCTGTGTGTAGGTTGTAGGTGTGCAGTTATACTTACAGATTCGGGCTCCATTTGCAGAGGCAGAAAAAACCTTGTCATTTTGTGGATTTTTTGAAGGACCGTGTACATCCCCACCATGGTCCAGGAAACTTTTCTTCAAATTCACAGGGCAACTTCATCTCAACATTTTACTACTAGATCCAGGTGCACAACTTCATCCCATATTCCGATGTCAAGTTATAATCAGTTCTATCACTTTTGCAGTACATAATTCAATCAAATCCTTTCCAAATAAAACAAGAAAGAGGAGATCAACTTAGCATTCCCCATTCATTTAGAATTCAATCTACCATCTTTGTGTGGAGAGATTGAATCTAGTGAATTATCCTCTCCTATTTCTAATCTAATGGTGAGAAGTGCTTAAATGGTGATTGATAGAAAAGCTCTCATCTCTCTTTGAGGGAGGGGTACTTTTTCTCTTGATTTATCATTCACTATTTTTCCACCATTACAATTCTCAATGAGAAAGTACTTACAATAGCTTCTAGGGTTTGCATGTTATCTTTTTGCTCTATGAGTTCATCCAGTGTCAAGGGAGTAGTAGTAGGAGCAACATATGTTGTTTCAACTTGCTTCCAATTGTGCACCAAGACCTTTGATGTAGATCTTCATTCTGCCTTTCTAGATCTTGTAGTCATCCTTTTTGAATTTAGGACCCTCTTTCTTCATCATCTTGACTTCCTCAAAATCTTTCCCTCAAGCGGTTACGCTTTCTGCACATAAAGGACCAAAGCTCTGATACCAATTATTAATCCTATGAGGATCCGGTTAATACTAAGAGGGGGCCGAATCAGTATTAAAACCAATTGAAACTTTAAACCAAAAACAAACTTATGTCAGATCTGAAACCATTTAACAAATATCTCAACTTCTTTAATTAGATCTAACAACCTCTTTATAAGATTTTCTTAACATATTAATCAAATCATTTACCATATTTACCAATTCTTTCACCACTTAAGAAATCATATAGATTTTATCATTTACCCACTCTTTATCCTTATCAATTAGATCAAACACTTTCTATACCAACTTCTTTTTAGTACCGGTAACCTTTGATAAACCTCTGATAAAACATCATAACCGGTGTCTCAAAAATAGTGCATGAAATGAAACATAAACAAGAACATCACATGAAAAAAATTCTACACATGAACACCATAAGTTTTGACAAGGAAACCCAAATAGGGAAAAACCACGGTGGGAGTTGGCACCCACAAATATTTGTACTCTTTTGAATTACGCCGTGTTAGGAGCTTACAATACACCCTATTAGGAGAAAACCCTCTTAGGAGTCACCCAGTTAAGGGATTTGCCTATCATCCCGGTTAGGAGCTTCATGATCTATTAGGATCAACCTCATGAGAGGACTTAATACTCTTTTGAGAAGTTCCCTATTAGGGGACTTAAATCTTTAAGGCTTGTTAGGACCTACCCTGATAAGGAATTTAACCTACTGCAACTATTAGGGAACAACAGTAAGAAAATGATCTATTACTTGTGATGAATAAATGATGAATAGTTAGTACCAAACTGGTACTGAGAGGGGGGGTGAATCAGTACAGGCAAAAACACTTTTCCTAAACTGGTTTGACTACAAATAGTGCACTTGACTGGCAAGCACTAACACTGGTCTAAACCAGATTACTACTGGTAAAACATAGTGAGAATGTGAAAGGCATAAACTGGTAACCCTTAGCTTTCCATACAATCTAATACCTCATTTCCACTTCACTCTTATGCATAAACAAGTAATCTATCATCAAAAATATAATGACTACTAGTTCAACATATTTTACCATTTTGACATAAAAACACTAAACCATCACATGAAAGGAATCACACATGACACACTGATTTTTCATGTGGAAACCCAACTGGGAAAAAACCACGGTGTGGATGAACACCCAAAAGCTATTCTTGAACTCTTTTGAAGTCTAGTTAAAGACTATTACAATAGGTTCTACTAGGAACCGATCCTGCTAGGGATCACCTGGTTAAGGGATTGCTAAATACCCTATTAAAGGTTAGAACCCTGTTAAAGGTTACCTCACAAGAGGATTTGAAGAACTCATTGGTTTGAGTCACCCTGTTAAAGGATTTATACAAAAGCCTGTTAAAGCTACCTCGTTAAGGGATTTTCCAACTATTGAAATGGTTAGAAGTAAATAGGTAATATGCTGATCTGATAACAACACTCAATGCCAAGGCAGATCCATTTAAGCTCCTTTTCTTCTGCAATCACACTCTACAAGTATCAACGCACTTCTCTAGTTTGGCAAGAATCAAGTATCACTCACTAGGATACACACATACCATTTTCCAACAACTTCAAAATGAAAAACATCATCGACCTAATAGGAAATAGATAGGTCGGTAGCATAAACCCTAAACCCTAAACATTTAGGTTTTACAATCCAGTCGGCTCAATCTTGACCGTTAATCACACTGCATCGAATACAATAGTCTTGAATAGATCTCAAGACATTCTCCAAAGTTCATTCTCGCCACTTCAGGAAGTAGATTACTCATCACATGCTCTCCACCATTTACAGAGACTTCACACATTCCCGAGGTAGATAGGATCATTCTCCATGCAAGATCCTCAAGGAAATCCTTCACGCGCACAAGACTGGCGTGGCAACACTTATCCGGTCTTCATACAATACTAACTCATCACAAGATGTCATCACTTGAATCACACAATCTTGGAATGCATCAACCGGAAACCCTAAAGTTGCGACTACCAACTGGTAGTCATGCCAAATGAAACCCCAATACTAAACTTCCATTTACTGGTTCTCATACCAACATGTCGGTTCACCTTGAACAAATATACCGCTTCACTTTTTCACAAATACTGGTTTACATCACTATATTGGTTCTCTTACCAGTTTGCTTACTACAACATACCGATTCATACTTTAGCATATATATTGACATCAATGATAACATACAATATCATCCTGTCATCATGCTCTGCACATATGCCAACAATCTCCCCCTTTGGCATTGATGGCAATATACCAAGATATCTTTCTGCTTCTACTTCACATCATTCTACCCAACACTGCAGATACCTTCTCTGCTTCACATCTTCTCCCCCTTTGACAACAATGCCAAAGTGGAGGCATACACATCTATGTTCCACTATGCTGCTCCCCCTAAGGAGTAGCATCCTTCAACACACCAATCCTAAAAAAGATATATCAATGTAAGACCTGACTAATGTGGAGCACACACCTTTAGTTCACTTCTTGAAGGGGAAACACCCCTAATTCACCTCTCAAATAGGTAAAGGTAGCCTTCAGTAGAGGCTTGGTGAATATGTCTGCTAACTGCTCCTTATTGGAAACATGTTCTAGTACAACCTCTTTGTTTTGAACCTTCTCCCTCAAGAAATGATACTTGAGGTTGAAGTGCTTGTTTCTAGCATGTAAAACCAGATTCTCAGAGATGTTAATTGCACTTGTGTTGTCACAAAATATACTTACCGGTTCAGATACAGGAACTTTGAAGCCATTTAATACATGCTTCATCCAAATTGTTTGGGTGCAGTTCATAAATGATGCAACATACTCCGCTTCTGTTGTAGACTGAGAGATAAAACTCTACTTCTTACTCATCCATGAGACTAGTCTACCACCAAGAAAGAATGCACCACCAGTTGTGCTCTTCCGGTCGTCCACATTACTAGCCCAATCAGCATCTGTAAACACTTTCGGGTTGAAATCATTACTATATGGATACCATAATCCATAGTCAATAGTTCCCTTCATATATCTAAGAATCCACTTGACTGCTACCAAGTGGGATTCTCTTGGGCTTTTTTGGAACCGTGCAGTAATACCCACTGCATGTGCAATGTCTGGTCTGCTATGTACTACATAGTGTAATTTACCAATCATTGATTAGTATTCTTTCTCACTTACCAACCCTGAGTCATCCTCTTTTGATAATTTACAACTGGTCACCGTCGGTGTACCAACCGGTTTGCTGTCTTCCATGCCAAAAGTCTTCAACACCTCTTTGACATACTTGGACTGAGTGATAAACATTCCATCTTTCATTTGTTGAATATGTAGTCCAATGAAGAATGTAATCTCCCCTATAAGTGACATCTCAAACTCCTTTTTCATCTCATCTGCAAAATCATGTCTCATCTTGTCATCTCCTCCAAAAATTATGTCATCAACAAATACTTCACAGATTAGAATTTGATCTCCTTCTAACTTTAGATAGACATTTCTATCTTCACTTGTTCTCTTAAATCTAATCTTCACAAGATGGGAGTGCAAGTGTTCATACCATGCTCTAGGTGCCTACTTTAGTCCATACAAGGCTTTATGTAGCCTACACACCATGTCACTATCTTCTGATAGGGAAAACCCATCTGGTTGCTCTATATACACCTCCTCTTCTAGTATTCCATTCAGGAATGCAGATTTTACATCCGTTTGGTATACTTTGAATCCCTTGAAGGCTGCATATGCAAGAAGCATACGAACTCCTTCCAATCTGGCTACTAGAGAAAAGGTTTCTCCATAGTCTTCTCCTTCTTCTTGAGCATATCCTTTACACACTAGTCTTTCTTTTTTTCTAACCACTGAGCCATCTTCATTCAACTTATTTCTAAAAACCCATTTGGTGCCCATGACATTTTTATGCTTAGGTCTGGGTACCAAAGACCATGTACCATTCTTTTCTATTTGGTCAAGTTCCTGTTCCATCACCTTGATCTAGTATTCATCTTTATGTGCCTCTTTGAATGTTTTAGGCTCAAATTCAAAGATCATCCAAGATTTTTGTTTGACCTTTCTTCTTGTAAGAATTCCTACATCCTTGTCTCCTATGACTTGCTTTGGATCATGATTCTACTTTACATACCTAGGGATGATCTTAATAGAATCCTCTTGCTTTTCTTCTTCATCCTCATCTTCATCAGTATCTATTGGTATAGGAGCACAATTACTAATACTGGGTTGCTTTGCAACCGGTTCCCAGAAGGTTACTACCGGTTCATCTCCTACTTGCTCACTATTGGTTTCCTCAGGTTTCTTAGAGGTTTCATCAATTCTAACATTGATGCTTTCAACAATTCTCTGAGTCCTATTGTTGAAACATTTAAGATCTTTACTCTTGGTGGAATATCCTAGGAATATTCCCTCATCACATTTTGCATCAAACTTGCTCTGATGTTCAATCCTCTTGATATAGCATTTGCTACCAAACACTCTAAATTAGCTTACCACTCATGTCTTACCGGTCCAATACTCATAAGGTGTTTTATCCTTACCCTTTTTGATGAGTACCCAGTTCATTGTGTAGACTGCAGTGCTCACTACTTCTCTCCAAAAGGTGTGAGCAACTTTTCCTTGGATCAGCATTATTCTGGCTGCTTAAACTATAGTTCGGTTGTTTCTCTCTGCTAGG
Organism: Cryptomeria japonica; assembly: GCF_030272615.1. Classification (NCBI taxonomy): domain Eukaryota; kingdom Viridiplantae; phylum Streptophyta; class Pinopsida; order Cupressales; family Cupressaceae; genus Cryptomeria; species Cryptomeria japonica. The sequence continues at coordinate 260,320,632 of NC_081414.1, read as the reverse complement.
CTATTCTAGTATTGAGTCTGGGGGGCAGACAATTGCCTCTTGATGTCGTTCTCTTCACAGTACTTGTTGAATTCATCGGAAGTGAATTCTCCTCCTTGATCAGTTCTTAGGCACTTGATCCTCTTACCGCTTTCTTTTTCAACCAATGCTCTGAAGGCTTTGAACTTTCCAAAGGCTTCAGACTTGTTCTTCAAGAATGTGACCCACATCATTCTTGAGAAATCATCAGTAAGAATCATAAAATACCTATCTCCCTGCACACTCCTAGTTTTCATAGGACCACACAAATCAGTATGCACAAGATCAAGTAAATTGTCTGTAGTGAAAGATTTACCTTTGAAGGTTGAGGAAGACATTTTCCCCAGTTGACACTCTCTCATAAAGGATTTTATGGTTTTCTTAGTATAGGCAATCCTTTAACTGCCTTTATCTTACTGGCCTTCACAATATTATCAAAGTTTACATGGCAGAGTCTCCTATGCCATATCTAGCTATCATCAAACTTAGCCATTAGACATGTACTGATATTTGCATTCAGCTGAAATAGGTTACCTTTGGTCTACATACTGGTGGCCATCAGTTCACCACTCTTACCTTTTATTTTACACACTCCATCTTTGAATTCTAGAGTGAGTCCATTATCATTCAGTTGGGCAACACTCAAAAGGTTGTGTCTGAGACCTTCTACCCAATACACATTGTTAGCACTACTTTTTCCATTCAGAGAGATGGACCATCTGCCTTTTACCATACATAGTGAATCATTACCAAAATGAACCACACCACCATCATTCTCTTCCAAAGATAGAAACTTACTCTAGTCACAAGTCATATGGTGAGAATAGCCACTATCAATAATCCACTCATTGGAGTTATCAAAGTGGGAGACAAGAGCCTTCTTGTCTGACACATCTTCCTTAACTGCTACAAACACAATGTCTTCACTATCTTCATCTTTTGATTCCTCATTAGTGACACCTTCATCAACTGCTACAAAACAGTTTCTCCTATTTCCTCCTTTGAACTTCTTGAACTTCTCTAGTTTGTCCTTGTTATCACCATTAGGATAGTTTATAGAAATGTGGCCTATCCTATTGCAAGAAAATCATTTCAAAGGGAGTTTACCTTTGTATTTACTAGTTCCCTTAGGAAGTCTCTTGGCAAGAAGAGCTTCGAATTCCATCAAGATCTCCTCATCATCCATTTCTTTACTATGTCTTGGTTCACCACTGGTACTAGCTTCTTTGCCCTTTCTAGATGATGTAGTAGATGCTCTAAAGGCTGATTCAATCTTTTGAATACTGCCATCATAATTATTTAGCTCATAAGCTATCAACTTAGAAATGATGTATTCTAGGGATACCTCTATCTTGTCTATAGACCTCAACTCCTAAATAGAAGCAACCCTTATTGCATAGACCAGTAATAAGGATCTCAAGACTTTGCTAACAACAGTGGAATCATCTATTATACCACCTGCACTCTTGATGTCTCCAACAATAGTTTTGATTCTTAATCCATATTGTTGAATGGTCTCTCCTTCAACCATCTGCATGTCTTCAAACTTTCCCCTAAGGCTCTCTTCCTTAGCTTGTTTCACATGCTCATCACCGCCATAGATATTCTCAAGAGCATCCCATACTTCTTTGGGATTGTCTTTATCCTGAACATCAATAAACTCAATGTTAGATAGACTGCTGATTAGGGCTTCCATGACTTGCCCGTTCTCCTGAATCTCTCTCTTTTGATCATCGGTGAGAGTACCGGTAGGGATAACATAATAATTCTCAACATAGCTCCAATGTTGAGCACCCATGCTTTTGATGTATATCTTCATTTTGTCCTTCCATATTTTAATGTTGTCTCTATTGAACTTTGGACCTTCCCTCTTCATCATTAGAGTAGGATCTTTTCCTCAAGCGGTTAAGCTTACAACACAGAGGACCTGGAAGATGATCTGATACCAATTGATGAATAAATGATGAACAGTTAGTACCAAACCGATATTGAGAGGGGGGGCTGAATCAGTACAAGTAAAAACACTTTCCCTGAAATGATTTGACTACAAACAGTGCACTTGACTGACAAGCACTAACACCGGTCTAAACCAGATTACTACCGGTAAAACACAATGAGAATGTGAAAGACATAAACCAGACACCCTTAGCTTTCCATACAATCTAATATCTCATTTCCACTTCACCCTTATGCAAACAAGTAATATATCATAAAAAATATAATGACTGCTAGTTCAACATATTTTACCATTTTGACATAAAAACACTAAACCATCACATGAAAGGCATCACACATGACACAATAATTTTTCACATGGAAACCCAACTGGGAAAAAACCACAGTGGGGATGAATACCCACAAGCTATTCTTGAACTCTTTTGAAGTCTGCTCTGTTAGGAGCCTAGTCCGGTTAAAGACTATTAAAATAGGTTCTGCTAGGAACCGATCCTGCTAGGGATCACTCGGTTAAGGGATGGCTAAATACCTCATTAAAGGTTAGAACCCTGTTAAAGGTTACCTCGCAAGAGGATTTGAAGAACTCGTTGGATTGAGTCACCCTATTAAAGGATTTATGCAAAATCCTGTTGAAGCTACCCGGTTAAGGGATTTTCCAATTGCTTAAATGGTTAGAAGTCAATAGATAATACATTGATCTGATAAAAACACTCGATTCCAAGGTAGATCCATTTAAGTTCCTTTTCTTCTCCAATCACACTCTACAGGTATCAACACACTTCTCCGGTCTAGCAAGAATCAAGTATCACTCACTGGGTTACACACATACCATTTGCCAACAACTTCAAAATGAAAAACATCATCAACCTTATAGGAAATAGACAGGTCGGTAACATAAACCCTAAACCCTAAACATGTAGGTTTTACAATCCAGTCGGTTCAATCCTGACCATTAATCACACTACATCGAATACAACAGTCTTGAACAGATCTCAAGATGTTCTCCAATGTTCATTATTTCTGCTTCAAGAAGCAGATAACTCATCACACGCTCTCCACCATTTATAGAGACTTCACACATTCCTGAGGTAGATAGGATCATTCTCCATGCAAGATCCTCAAGGAAATCCTTCATGTGCACAAGACTGACGTGGCAACACTTATCTGGTCTTCATACAATGCTAACTCATCACAAGATGTCATCGGTTGAATCACACAATCTTGGAATGCATCAACCAGAAACCCTGAAGCTGAGACTGCCAACCAGTAGTCATGCCAAATGAAACCCCAATACTAAACGTCCATTTACCAGTTCTCATACCAACATGCCGGTTCACCTTGAACAAACATACCACTTCATTTTTTCACAAATATTGGTTTACATCATTATACAATTGGTTGATCATAACCCATCACAAAAATCTAATCTATACCAAAGTCAAAGCCCCAAAACACTCTACTAAGCATTTCACTATTTCCCAAGAAATTATTCCTTGAATCGAGCTAAAACAACAATCAAATCTTTTCATGTGGGTTGTTGTATGTTACCACCTTCATGTAGACTCGTTGTCGATCACCATCATAACAAAAATAATTACTGGTTTGATGATATCTTCACCAGTCTTAAACCCTACTAAAACCTTAGCAAAACTTCATCAGAAATTTGAAACACGCCTTCCGATAATCATCACAAATTTAGGTTCTGGTCAGATACTCCTTTCCATGATACAAGTTCACCTTCTAAACCACAAATCACCAATCATAGCCGATTGTCAGATTCAATCAAAACATCTTTGCTTTATCAGTTAAAGTCTTATTTCTCAGACTTCAATTCACTGCCGGTAAATCTTGTTTTCCCATAAACCAAATCACTTAGATGACCAAAAAAACATCAAGAACATCAAAAATCATCATTTGACATTAGTTGCCATCAATGACAACACAAATAACTGATCATGTCATCTAATCATAAAATCTCAATCTATTCATCACAAGTAGACTTTTATCCTTTACCGGTGTAGTCATCAGTCTTCAACTGCATCACCTCATCTGTATCAGTTATGCCAAATTCCAACAAAGTCACCAAATACTCAGAATATGATCAAGAAGCACCTTCAACATGATAAAAATTGATTCCATAAGCCGGACCCAAAATCCACTAACCAAGTCACCAAATAATGCATATCCGTAAAGCTAATCGGGATAGCAGAGGTAAGCTGGTAAAGATAGAAACTAGCTAGTATCGGTAAATACCACAAGCGGTAACAACCAAAGAACAAAATCATGAACCAACAAAATATAGTAAGTATGTAACCAACCAGAATAAGCATCCAAAACCAAATCCTGAGATCTGATCATACCAGATCAAAATCATAGCCAAAACCAAGAAGATTACCAAGACTAATCAAGATAGTCTCCAACTGGGATACAGTGTTGATATCAATGACAACACTTAACCAAAACCAACATATTGCCAACAGTAGATTTATTGGAAGGAATAGAAGCTTAAAAGGATGAATTATAGACAATTAAAAATATGACCCCAGGAGATGTGATTGAGCAGGGACTAATAACATCAGAGCAAGTACCTAATATTAAAAGACGAGTTGCATGCAATGCGTGGAAATATGAAAGATTGCGGGATGGTATGGAAAAGTTGCAAAAAATAAAAGATCGAGCAACAGATATTTTGGATAAGAATGCAACATTGATACAGGTGTTGATGGAAACACTCATTGAAGATGTTGTTAAATTAGAAGAAAATGAAATGCTCGAAACATTCAAGAACATATGGGATAAAAGATATCTAGCCCAGATAGATATAATAGTCTGTAGATTTTAAGAGACATGGGACATATTTAGAACATAATAAGAGAATATGATGAAAAGGCAGTCTTGGATGATCAGGATGAAATTCTCTTGAGGATGGAGCATTGCATCCTAGAACACAATTTGTCTATTGTTGAGGATGTTGAAGATGAAGAAATGAATCAAGTATTGTCAGGTCTCCATAAGTATCTAGAAGCTAATAAGAAACCTGTGGGCTAAGTTGACTAATGTTGAGTTGTCATTGTTTTGTCTTTTATTGAAGAGTTCATTATAAAAATGAACTATGCTCTCATTTTGTGGAAGTTTGAGAATTGTACATTTAGTTTAAGCTCACTAAATCCAAAGGGTTTGCTTCTTGATTCTCTTATGTTATAGTTGTCATGGTGATGTCTTATCTTTGCAAATGATTGTGGTAATTAAGTGTGAAGGTCAATTAATGAAGCATATCAGACTATAATTCTTTTTTTTTGGTAAAGAAGTATATGATTTTGCGCAGTCACTCTGTTGTGTTGTGCTCTTTACTATCAATTCCAATTTCTTTAAATGATTGTATAATAATATGAATAATTATGAAATGTCTGGTTATTCATAAGGTTGTTCTTCATTATTGCAATTTGTTTCAGAAAGACATTGTGTCATGGAACTACCCATAGATAAGAAATTTGTTTCACTATAGTTGTTTAATAATTTTGTTCATTTTAAGAAAATTAGTCTTATTAACTGCTCCAGATTGTGAAAGAATTCATTGATTTTGAAGGTGTTTGTTTGGGATCCCCTCATATAACAGTTGATGCATGTTTATTGAGTCAAAACTGCAAGGTCTAAATAAGACATCCTGAGCCTTGGGATAGATTTTCTCTATCTTTCAAGAAAATAAACCTAACCGAAAGGTGAAAGTTTATCATTGGTGAGAGAACTTGAAGCTCACATCAATATATTTTGGCGCTAGAAGGAGGGCCTGAAATATTTGCTACACCTTTAAATAGTATAAGTTGTTACACAAGAGTATAGAAGAGTAACTAGATCTAGGTCGTGTGATCCTGATTTTCAATTTCTTGAGTTACCTGACAGAAGAAGTTACAGGAGACCTAGAGCTAATTCTGCAGGACCAATTCTTGTGTTGAGTAGTAGAATTGCATTCCAGAATCAAAATAATAGTGTGAATCAAGTGTAGTTACCTCCTCTACCTCCACCAGTGGCCTTCCTTAATGCTAACTAACCTATTAGGTTTGCTAATTATCATGATTTACCTAAAAACCTGAATAAGATGTGTCCAAAGTCCCAAATTCATAGTGACACAGAAGAACATCTTAGAATTTTCAACGATATGTGCAGAAGGGCTAGAATTCAACATGAAGATGTAGTTTGTAGAATGTTCCCTTATACTCTGAGTGATGAAGCTTATGTTTGGTATATTAACTTGCCTATAGGGTCCATAACTAGACAATGCTTTCGTCTCATGATTTAAAACCCCTATCGATCCAACAACCTTTTATCATTAGTTTTCTTTAATCTGTATAGAGAAAAATGATCCTGTAGCATCATAAAATTGTGACCCTTGAAATTTTTTACCATATTAGGGTCCTCACGCATGCAAATAGAATCCCTAAGCCTGATCAGAGACTAGAGACTTGCTTGACACCTAAAAATTGCATCTTTCTTGCCCTCCGCACTGCCTGAACTGCATCCTATCCTAGAAAAAAGGGCAAGACACTTTCCAATTTTGCATTGGAGGTTGTGCATTGTGCAAGAAAAATCCCCCGATGTCGGCTTGTGATGGACAATCATTTCAATAACCCTATTTGATGACTATATAAGTTACATTCACCTTCCCATTTTGCATGGATGAAAAGAAAAGTGTTTTCATAAGCGAGAAGTTTATGAGATCACGTATTCAAGCATTCAAGCATCCCTTCCAAGAATTAACCATGCTAAGTCTCCTTTCAAGGCTAGGTGTTGCATTCAAATCAAGGATTCAACAATTGAAGAGGAGATTCATTCCAACATTCAACTTCATACAAGCAATTCTATCAACATTTCTATCACAACCTCCCTTGAGGTGATTTACATTTCGGTCTTTCATTTACATTTACTTGCAAGTACTTTCTTTCATCATTTGGTTAATTCCAAAACTCGGGTTTGACCTGAAATCAAACCCCCAATCCTAACCCCTTTTCCTCTCTTTTTTGTGTGTACGTTGCAGGTGCATAGCTCTACTTTTAGATTTGGACTCCATCTCCAGAGCTGGAAAAACCCTTTTCATTTCACGGATTTTTCGGAGGACCATGTCCACTTTCACCACGGTCTAGGCAACTTTTTCTCAAATTTGCAGGATGACTTCATCTTGACATATTATTGCTAGATCCAGGTGCACAACTTCATCCTATGCTTCTATCTTGAGTTATAATCATATCTTTGTCACTTTTTCATTTGGTCATAAGTACACAATTCAATCAATTCAAATCTCATTCCAGAAGAGGGGAGTAACTTACCATTCTTATATCACTCAAAATTCAATCTCCTTCTCTGAAGGTTGAATCTAGTGCATTTCCCCACTCTTCTAATGTAATGCGTGAAGTGTTTGAAGGGAAATCCCAAGTGAAACTTTCATCTCTCCTCGGAGGGAAGAAAATCTTTCAACTAGATCTGTCATCCGCTCATTTTTCCCAACATTACATTCTGGTGAACCCAACATCTTGCATGCTTTCCTTTGAACAAAATTGCAATTTTTTTTTTTTTGCACACTTAGTGGTGAATTCATTGAAAACCTTAGTTTTAAAATTGAAATTGAACTTGTGTTTTGCTTGCTATTGTCTTAGATCTGAAAATTGCTTTGTTTGTCAAATTCAATTTCCTCCTTGTCTTGTTCAATTTGCAAAATCAACTTTACAAATTTAAGTGGTTAATTGTTCAAACCCTAATTTTTACAAATTATCTTGAACTTGTACAAAAATTGAATTTCCATTCAATTTTCAGATTTGTGACTGTTTTTAGATTTGTCTTCATTCCTACTATTCAAATTTTTAATTTCCCTCTTCTTTTCAAAATTCAAATTTAAAAAATTAAGTAGTTAGATCATAAAACCCTAATTTTTTAAATTAATTGGAATTTGTACAAATTTCAATCAATTTCATTCAAATTCAGATTTCTAAACATTCTCCAAGGTGTTTCTCCCCTTTAGGTTTGACCCTTTTCATATTTGCAATCCAGTTCCTTTTTTTTCTTCAAAACCCTAATAGGGTCCTATTTTCACATTTGAACCTTATTTTCGCCTATCTAGAAATCGTAAAATCTGCCAATTTTTTGGGATTAGCTTTAAAATCATTGTAATATTCATCCCTAAAAAAATTTAAAAAGCTGGTCAGACCATGTGCAATTTCGCCATGGTCCTTGACTTTTTTCCCAAAATTCCAGGAGACTATTATGACTGTATTTAATAGCCTAAATCTAGAAAATTGGTTGCTTTTGTCAATTTTTGATACCTCTAAAATAAAAAAAATATCAAAATTCAACATTTCAAATTTTAAGAAATTTTTAAAAATTAAGAGGTTAATTATAATCTGCCCTAATTTTAAAAATTCTATTTTTTTATCAATTTTAAAATTAAGTGGTATCCCCTTGGCCCTAATTTTAAAATTCCAATTTCCTTTGAAATTGTGTCATTATCATCCTCCAACAAAGTTCAAATTGTTTAATCATTATTTTCTTAAATTTTGTATTACTCAATTTTGTAAGCTTTGTTCAAATCTCAAAATTTCAATTTTCCCTCTAATGCATGAGTTTTACCACTATTAGTCCTACCTACACTATCCCCGTTAGATGAAGCATTAGAATTAAGGCTTCCCAAGCTTTAAGTACCGAGGAGATGGAGCATAATTTGGGTGACTTCTTTAATGACAATAATTCTAATTATTGTCATCCTAATCATGAGCCCATTTATCCTATTGATGAATCCCATGATGAAGAAGAAACTTTAACGAGGGTCTCCATAGATAAACTTTCAAAATTGGACAATCAATTTGATAACTTTTGACAATGGATGTCCCAAGAGTACCCTAATAGTGAAGCTCTTCCATTAATTGAAGGCCTTAAACACATGATTCAAAGTGATAAGAATGGAATTGATATATTGCGTGGAATTGCTCATATTGTTGATTCTAGTGTCATGCCTATCAAGAATTGTAATGATAATTTAGGTTATTCACATCCATCAAATCAAATCAATTCTTCTATTCATTTGACCGCTTCAATGGCTAGTATTCCTACTTTCACTTCAAACATCATAGCTACATCAACTCAAAAATATCATTCCTATAACCATTGGTCATGGGGGAAAACCCTCTTCTTCATTTAATCCTCCATCTTTACCTATGTCTTCCATAAGTATTCCTATTATCCCTCAACCAATCAATGTGACACAAGGGAGCAATTCATTCAATAATTTTGTTCCTCCTTTAAGTGTCTCATTTCCTACACAATCATCACCTATGCCTACTTATCATAACGTCCCACCACCTTATTCTTAATCAATGCCTTCCTTCAATAACATCACACCACCTTCTTAATCAACAATTTCTAACATCAATTCTTCTAGCAAAGAAAACATCAACAATCTTGCTCAAACCATGTCTTCCTTACAACAACAAATTGCTTCTATAAGTTGATCCAAGTTTAGTGTGCCTACCTTTCAATGTTGCGAGACCACTTTCTCTTGATATTGTTAAAGCAGTCCAACCTAAGCATGTTGAGGTCCCTCAATTGGAACTCTATAATGGAAATTGTGATCCTCTCACATATGTTAAAACATTTCACACCTTGTGTACTGATTTTGCTTATGATCAAAGATTGCTTGCAAAACTGTTTACAAGAACATTAAGAGATAAGGCTTTACAATGGTATTTATTTTTTCCTTCTTATTCCATCACTTCTTTTCAACAACTATAAAATGTTTTCATCCAACAATTTCAACATAACATTGGTCCTAAAATCACTTTGACTGATTTAATGCATTGTAAACAAGGTGTTAAAGAAAATGTGACTGATTTCATTGGTAGATATAAGCATTTGTGTGCTCAAATTTCTTTTCATGTACCTAATAATTATATTCAAATAATTTTCATTTATAATTTGCAAAAAGATATTAGGGAAAATCTTCTTTTGTCCGAGTTTACTTCCTTTCCCTAGTTATGCGCAACACTCCACAATTATCAATTGACTGTGAGTCAAATGGAGTAATCCACTCCTATAGATCCGAGTGATAAAAGGGAGAATGTTCAACAACCATTTGCAAAGTTCAAACCAACAAAAGGCTTCATCAAGTTCAATGATATAATCAACAACAACAATGTGATTGCTACAACAAGTGTGCCTCCTATTTCTAAATTTTTCAAAAGAGGAAGCCAGTTTACTCCTTTGAATGAATCTTTACATAGTATTATGTCTCAGTTATTGTAAAGAAATGTTATCAAACTTCCTCCTATAAAACAAGTCAATCCTTCTAAACTTGCATCCCCTTATTTTGATAACAATTTATTTTGTCAACCTAGTCATGATACTTAGAGATGTTTTGCATTGAAAAGTAAGATTCAAGATTTGATTGATAACAATACTATATCTGTGGCAAGTGTGAATGATAAGGGAAATAAATCAGTATCTCCTCCTAATCAAAATCTTAAAAATTTTACTGATCGTTTGGCTTCTCATACCTCTAACGTGATTGAGACTAAGTATACTTCTTTCTCCTCTAAGGAATTCACTTCTATGGCTCCGAACTTGGTAAATAAGGTAGAAAAACAAGATACGGCTAAGTATTCTTGTATTACATTTGACCATAATGAAACCATTAGAGCACCTGATGGCCCTTTATACATAGTTCTGAAGGTTAAGGATATACCTTGTCATGGTGCTCTTGTTGATCCCTCTTGCGTGGTTAACATCATCACTGAGGAGTATCTTTTCACTTTATGATTGCATAAACCAATATATGATTCCTCTACTGTAGTTGTGAAGTTATTTTATGGATTCTCTTATCCTACCATTGGCTCTATCACCCTTGTTGTTGAAGTTCATACTAAATCTATGGATGTTGACTTTGTTATCGTACCCTCTTCTGAGCAATTCCATGTGAAGTTGGGTTATCCTTGGCTATCTTCCATGAAGGATATTGTTTCTCCAATCCATAAGTGTTTGAAATTTCCTCACAAAGGTGAAATCATTACTATGAGCCATAGCTTATTTAGACCATTGAAAAGAAGCCCTAGCATTCCTATTGATTTCTTTTGGCCTAAGAAATTTCAATCTCTTCCATCAAGGAGTGATGCTCTTTTCCAGTATTATAAAAAATGAAAGAAAGATATGATCTTATCCTTAAGTCAACCTAGATCCCTAACACTTGACATTAATATCATACTTGAAGATGAATTTCTTCCCCTCACAGATAGAACTAATCTCCCTCCTAAGGAAGATCTTCAATCTATTCCTTTGGATGTGACTATGCCTTCTCCTAAGAAGAACAACAATATTCCTCCTAAAGTTAGACCTATACTTCCTCCTCATGAAGGACCTAGTCTTCTTCCTACACCTAAAATTCGTTCTTCATATGGCACAGTTCCACATCCATCCTCTTATAGGGAGAAGAGGCTTGCTTCTCCTCTTGTCCAACCTAAAAGACCTCAACCTAAACCTTCAACTATCAAAGAGAAAAACATTCCTACTTTTCCAAATGTTCCTCCTGCTTCTCAATATTGTGTTAAGACTCAATGGAATCATTGTGCGAGAGAAAACCAATGAAGACACCATTCTAGATCTTGTGAATTTGTCCCTCAAAATATTCAATCTCCTAGAACTCCACCAGTTGACATGATTTCCTTTTCTCCTAAGCAATATTTTAAACCTAAATCTATAGATAGTAAATTGCAAAAAACATTTGATGATTTTACTCCTATTCGTGTTCGTGCTCCTCTTTCTATAAATCTTGATGAAGAAATGAGTGAAAATGTTATTCATGATGGAAATATAACTCTCAATGCTTCTGATAGTGATTATGAATATGTTGATGTGGACAAGCATTTATCAACTGAATATTTACAAACCCTATTCCTAGCTCATAGAATAGAACAAAGTGACTTACCACATGAGCATAGTCCTTGTTTGGATATTGTGATAGCACCATTTGTTGTGCTTGGTGTCTCTCCTCTAGCATGTTTCTCACCTTCCCAAAATAGTGATCAACAAGATTGGAAGGTGGATGTCATGCTAGGTTAGTAACATTAACACTGTAGATCTCTTCTCCCTCTCCTTTCTTTCTCTTTTGTGACAATTCTTCTATGTGGATCCCTATTCTTCTATTGTTCCCTTAATGTCTATTTGGGGATGATGCAAAGCATTGAGACCTTTTCTTGGTCTCTTTTATGTTGACTCAAAATAATCTTGTCTTCCCTTTTCTTCCAAGGGAGAGTCCTTTCCTTGGGGAATGATGATTATTATATTAAATATGCATATATGATATACATGAGTTATCATACCACATATTGACCCCAAGGAAAGCGAAAATACCTCGTATTTTGTGTTCATTATTCTTGAATTTATTCGTCACTAGGGGGCTAGGTCCTTGCGATAATGTGCTCCCTCTCTTCTCTCTCTCTTGAATGTATCCTACCTTAAATAAGTTGCTCCCAATAAGGCGTGCACGATCGCTTTAACGTGGGGGCATACGCTCTGCTCATATTTTCCTTCTTGATACTTAGAATTATTTAGTGAACTTGGCTTTGCTTCATAATTTTAGTATCTTTTTCATGACTCATAGTAAGGGGAACCTTTCTACTTCCAGTCATGGTTTTCCCCTTCTCTATATTCCCTTTTACTTTGTCAATCGAAGTCACAAGATCCTAATGTTAGACATAATGCGTCACTAATAGGGGGGTGAATTAGTGGCACTTAATATTTTCCCTTTAACTATCGTATGTGTGTATATCGATTATCAAATCTAACTCAATGTAGACTTATCAGTTAGCGGGGAGACTAATCACACATGCATTCACACATAAAGGGATATCACATAACACTAGAATATATGAGGAAAACCCAAAATGGGAAAAACCTCGGTGAGAAATGCTATTGGAGACTAGTGCTCCAATCTAGACTCACAATGAATCTCCTATTAAAATGTTTAGGGCACCAACCTAAGGAGCACCAACCTAGAGAGTTACAACCCCTACACCGAGCTACAACTCAGTGAATACATAACATAATCATTTACAAATTAATAACCTTGTTACAAATGGATTTTGTAACACTTTTGCAAATCTCTCTGTTTGATCTCTTGTCCAGTTCACTCTCGTTTCCTTCTTTATTGGTTCTCTGCGATGGTTGCCTCTTCTCTCAACTACTTTTCTTCTCTCCACCACCGATCTTGATAACTCAATCAGATATATACCACCTGATTCCTGATGGTCCTCTACTTCCCTTTGCAATTTTCTATGGCTCTTCTCTGCTAGTTTAGTCACCACTGGTATACTTCTCTCACAGAATCACTTGCAGACTACCAGTTCCTCATAGTTGCTGATTGATCCTTTCAATCTGATTCTCTCTCACACTCACTCTCTCTTCTGATACTCATGGAGTACTTGACTAATCTCTCCTCAAATGCAGCAACACTCTCTCATTCAGTAGCTTGCTGGTTTCTCTAACCTTATTGGTTAAACCTTCACCAAAACCTATTACCGATTGTCTCTTTGTTGCTCAATCTCTATTATCCTCTGTAGATATCACACTTCATCTACTTCTCTATTTTTACTTTGTGCATCACTTGGCAGCATCTCTTTCTGAGCCATCATCAAATATGTCTTTTGCCTGCATATTTGTATTCAAACATTCCCACCAAAATTAGCATTCAAACTTGTCGCCTTAGGGTTTCTTCCACTAATAATGAGGCACATCAAATCCCATCAGATCTCATTCAATTTGTGCTCCAAGACAACTATTTGCACATCACTGCACACATTTGCTATGTTTAGAAAACACGGCCCTATATGTCGACCTGCATCTATCAAACACCATAAATATCTCAGTTGTTTCCTTAGACAAGTGAGCACAAAGATTGGATCATCCTTCCTTGATCCACTCACCAAACTGCTCCTTCAATCTGCTTCAATCTGCAAGATCAATCCTTTCTAGATTTTTGTTATTTTTTTCATCTTGAGCCTCAATCCTCTACTTTTCTTCCTCGATCCTTCCAGTTAGCATTTAATTTCAACCAACTACCAGCTACCTCACTGACACAACACTTCACCAACCTCTACAAACTTTCCACGTGGCATCCTTTGTTGGTATCCACTTCAGCAAAGATCTTTATGTTGGCTAGACTCCTTCACCGACAATCAACACACAACCGATCCTTCTTTTCTGCCAATTCTCTAACCCTGTTGGTGTTTCACACTTTATTGGTTAACCATTGGTGGAACACCTTAACTGGTCGCTAGACATGCCTATCAATAGCATGCACATTCTCATCAGGTAGGAGCACATCACTTAGCCCCTTTTCTCTCTTGCCAGTGGAATACTCAATTGGTCAGTACTCTTGCTGACCTACCTTAAAAACATCATCATCAAATGGGAGTCTTTTGCATCTACACATTGGTGTATTACCAGTGGACATATTGATAAACACCTTGATAATACCATGGCATCACCCTTCAACTCACTCTATCTTCAATCCGTCCATATCTCAACCAGTTTGTCAAAGTGAAAAACCCATCACTTCTTTACTCTTCTTTTTCTATCCCAGTGGCTTATCATGCTTTCTATGTCGGTCCAGTGCATATCCCTGATTTCATGCACTTGAGGCATCCCTTTGATTCACCAATAGATTTGGTGTGAGTCTTCATTCACCTACCTTCTACTTCTATCTTATCTCATAGAACTAAGATCATACTTTTCATAATAGGAGATAAGCTCCACTTACCAGTCGGAGTGAGTCCTTATCATCTGCATCTTGTAATGCACTCATGTGACTTTCCTATTTGTACACTTGTCATAGGCTTGTCAGTTGTCAACCGCTCACTTGGTAGATTTGTCTTCATTATGTCAACAAATTATTTACCAATTGACATACTCTCCTTACCGGTGATAGACTAAACTGGTAACATGTATATAGTGAAGTTTAGAGCTTCGGTTTTGGACTACACAATGCCAAGGTAACCACTACATGTAATACCAAATTGAAAGTAAAACTTGTAGTGTCAATTTTTCACTATGCATCAACAACATATTGCAACTTGATGCTCCCCCTGTGGAATACATTCACTTCTACATCAACCCTTGTAAAAAATTTCAAGTGATTCAGGGACTGATGTAGTCAACATCATGTTCAACTAACTTCATGAAGAGGGACAACCCCTAACTGACTTCTAAGATACTCAAAAGTAGTCTTAGGCAGAGGTTTGATAAAAATATTTGTGAGCTGCTCTTTGGTAGAAACATTCTCTAAGATAACATCTTTGTTCTAAACTTTTTCCCTCAAGAAATGATACTTCAATTTAATGTGCTTGGTTCGTGCATGCAAAACAGGATTCTTGGAAATATTTATGGTACTTGTGTTATCACATAAAATCTTTATAGGTTTTGAAATCTTGATCTTAAAACCTTCCAAAATGTGCCTCATCCAAATAGCCTATGTGCAATTCATATAAGCTACAACATACTCAGCTTCAGTAGTGGATTGTGAAGTACAACTTTTCTTTTTACTACTCCGTGAAACAAGCCTTCCTCCAAGAAAAAATGCTCCACGGGTTGTGCTTTTCCAGTCATCAACATTTCTTGCCCAATCAGCATCTATGTATGCCTTCAAATCAAAGTTTCCTCCATATGGATACCATAATCCATAGTCAACAGTACCTTTCAGGTATCTAAAGATTCTCTTGGTTGCTATTAGGTGTGTCTCCTTAGGATTCTTCTGGAATCTAGAATCTATGCCAACCTCATGGGCTATGTTCGGTCTGATGTGAACAACATAGTGCAATTTGCCAATCATTGACCTGTATTCCTTCTCATCAACAAACTTAGATTCATCTTCCTTGGACAACTTACAACCTGTAACCGTTGGTGTCCCAATTGGTTTACAGTCACTCATGCCAAATTTCTTCAAAACCTCTTTCACATCCTTAGACTGTGTAATGAAAATACCATTCTTCATTTGATGTATCTACAAGCCTATGAAATTTTTTATTTACCCTACTAAAGACATTTTAAACTCATTTTTCATTTCATTTGCAAAACTATTTCTCATGACATCATTACCTCCAAATATAATTGTAGACACCTAAAAATGGTCAACGCTTGCGGAGTCATACTTTAACATTTGCGCATTGCCTCATTTATGTTTTTGCATCGCATTAACATTTCTCCTATGTCACACACTTGGTTTTTATCATTTGCAAGCATCGAGTCATTCTTCTATCATCTCACCTTCGAATTTGGTCTTGTCAACAACAACCTTCAGTCATGATTTTGGTCGATCTTTGTCCTTGTCAATCTTGTCATATTGCGATCGATTCGTCATCGATCCTTGTCCTTTCCAATCATGTCAATTTGGTCAATTTGTCATTGATTTTTGTCAACCAATCTCAATCAAATCATTTATCAATCCAAAATCATGATCGAATCGATATCAACTATCCTTTGTCAAGACCTAATTGTCATTCTCGCATTGCTAATTCGTCTTCTAGGGTTTTATGATTTATTCATTTAACCTAATTTGTCATTTCTTCCTCTAGGATTACTAAATTATTTATTAATCCTAGGTCTTCTCATTACAATTAAATCTTTATTTAATTGGCTAATTATTCTTCCTCTTGTGAATTAATTAATAAATGAAAGATTATTAATTAATTTACCTAATTTGCATCAATTTCATTATTTCCAAGTCATCATTTCCAATTCTTAATTTCCTATTTTCATTATTTCTAATTCCTAATTCCACCTATTTTCTAATTTCCTAATTGCAATTTCCACCTAATTAACTTGTCTCTAGTTTTCCCTATTTTTGTGCTTCATGCGTCATACTCTTGACATAGCAAGATGTCATAAGGTTCTAGTTCTCTAAGCTTTGCATTGGCAATATGTCATAATTTATGACATAGAAGGTGTCATAACCTTCTTCTTTTCACTCAATTTTTCCCATTTTGAAATCAATTGCTTCTAATATCCATTTCATGCTAAATTTGATCTTTTCTCCAATTTTTCTATAAATTGGATGATCTTCATCAATCAAAGTTAATCCTTAATCATATAATCACTTTGTCAAATCACACTTCTAGTACTCTTGACTAATAACCAACATCAATCTTGCTTTCAATTGTGTGTGCACTTGTAGGTGAGATCCATAAATCCATTGAAGAGGAAAGAAGAACAATGGAGTCGCATGGAAGAAGCATCCAATTTGTCATCTGGTTTGCATGATATTTGTGTTTTGAATGCTTTGTTTTCATATCTCTATTGAGTGTGCTTAGGATTAGATCATTGCAATGTGTGTTTGTGATTGAGCTAATAATGAATAATATGTCCTTTTATATATTTCTTTGATGATTCCTAATTCCAATGCTACATTAATTGGTGAACCCGACGTGAAAACTAACCTTCTAACCCCTTTACTGTGTTTTTGGAGTGCTTCTAAGTTGATTTTGCAGGTCAAAAACCCAGAAACAGGGCCGTGCAGGGTATTCTGGACACTTCCTCGCTTGTGTCAGACATCTTGTGCTTGTGTCATGCATCTTGCACTTGTGTAGGTGACATTCTGCGCTTGTGTCATAGATCTTGCGCCTGTGTCATGCATCTTGCGCTTGTGTAAAGTCCAGAACAGAGGTGAAAAATGCAGTTTTTACTTGAAATTTTTGGTGTTTTTGCATTCTGTTTTCTGTGCTTTGGATTTTGGTACTAATTATCTATGCAGAATCTTGGCATATGCATGGCAAAGACTATAAATCAAACTACTAACATGTGTTATGCAAAATCGATGGTCAAAGACAACAAATCAAACCCCTAACTTGGGTTTTGCAGGTTGCCTTGGAGAAACAACCAAACTGTGTGTTTGAGATTTTTAATTAGGCACTTAGTGATTTATAAATAGGTGGGAATGAACATTTGTTTGCTTTTATTGTTAAGTATGACATTGGAGTAGGAGAGTATGCTCTCATCCTTCATAGGGTGATCAAAAATCCAGATCTTCAATACCATGCTTGTGTTATTGATTGTGTGTCACATTTAGAGGGCCTGCCTTCCCGACCACTTTGCTTTTGCAAGCAAGTGATAATCGTGAGAAGGGAACGACCCAAAGTGAGTATGGCTAGAATTCCTTGGCATTCTAACTCACTATAAAAAAATACCTGATGAGCGAAAGCTTTGAAGGAAGTGTTACGTGGGAATTGCAGTTACTTGGGAAGTGATGCCCCTTGAAACTCTTTCTCATATCAACATCTAAGTAGGGCCTTTTGGTCTAAATCGTGCTTGCGTGACTACATTTGTTTGGTATCTTGATGGGCTTAATGTCTCAATCATGCTTGCATGACATCAAGGAGTAACGCTTAACAGAAATCCTTACTAAACACCTTGTTTTTAGAGGCCAAAAACCCTTCTAGTTGCTTGAGAAGGACAAATTTGGATACTTGGAAGAGATACTAAGTTCGCCATGGGGAGATTTCCATGGGAACTGATGCTTGGCTGCCTTGAGAAGTGAGTGCCGTGGAGGGGAGCCCGTGGGGTCAAGCATCTATGTATTCTCCTTGAATCTCATAATGAGTCTACCTCTCAAGTACCTAATGTCTTTGCCTACCATAAGGAATGTGGAAATGAGCATGACTGTCTTGAGTCTAAGTTGCAATATCTTGTCTTCTTTGCTTGTCAAAAGTTGAATTTTATCTCATTTCAAGAACAAACAAATTGATTCAAAACATAAGATTTAAACACAAGAGACATTCATCCAATAAAAGTTCAACAAGGTTCAAAGCACAACTTAAAACACCTTCAAATATGGTTGTCAAACATTGTTCAAAATTTTGTCTCAACATGCATGTCACTTACATTTAAGTTCATCCTAAGTTGCGTTTTGCAAAGTTCATTTTCAAGTACCAAGGTTAAGTTTCACCTAAGTCATATTCCTTTGCATATCAATAAGGGTCATCCATTTGCATGTGTCCTCTTGCATTAGAGTCATATCATTGTCATACATTTATATTTGCATACCCTAAGTCTCTTCATTAAGCTTAAGTCATTATCATATCATAGCAATTGTCCCTTTGCATATAAAACCTAGGTCTTGTCATACTTGAGTAATCCAAATCTTTGATACAACCCTAAGTTATTGTTAAGAAGTCTAGACCTTATCAAACTTTTGTCTTTTTTCCATCAATATAATTTGGTCAAACCTAGCTTAGTATCCAAGCATATAGGGGAGACTTTGTCATTTGTCCTTTTGTCACTTGGTCCTTTTGTCCTTTGAGGTCTAGACATCATTTCAATTTCCTAAGGGTCTCTCTTTTAGATTTGCATTCCAAAAAGTTTGTCAAAATCTTGAAAAACAACCAAAAACATAGGTTGCATTCTTGCCATAGATTGCATCTTCATCTATCTAGTTTGCATTTAGTTGCATATCATATATTACCCTTGAAAAATTCCAAAAATATTGCATTTGCATAGTGACATGTCTATTGAAACAAGGTTCCAAGCACCAATGATGCAACAAAGTTTGACGTATCAACCGATAATGCAATCACAATTCTATCCAACCCAACAACAAGGCAATATTGATCAAACTTTTTATGATGAAACAAGTCTCCAAATACAAAAACTAGAGGAGAAACTAGCTCAAGAAAATGAGATTTTGGAACAAAGAGTGAAAAACATTGCGAAGAATAGATCACAAATGTCCAAAGTGTTTCAAAAATTTCCAAGTCGAAATCCAAATATTGAGCCAATTGATGTAAGATCTCTTCTTGAACAATCAGACATACCAGCTCTCCTCTCCCAAATAGAGATGATGAAACAATTTCAAGAAAAGAGACAACATCAATTTCAACATTATGTGCCTCCACAACAAGAACAAGGTGTTTACTATCAATCAGATTTTCAACCATCACAACCAATTGTTCAACATATTCAACCAACGCAACCAATGGTTCAATTTCAACAATATGTCCAACCAACTATACAATGCCAACAAATGGTTCAACCAATGGTGGAATATCAACAAGTTCAATCAACATACCAATGTCAACAACTACAACCAAACATTCAAAAACAAAACTTGCAACATGCACCAAGCCAAATTTTGAACATGTCAAACCAATTTGATCAACATCTAGTTCGAAATCAAAACATGACATCAAACCAAAAATAAGTTCAAATTTCAGGTCCAATCATGTCAAAACCTCGAAAGAAAGGTGGCTTTATTGCAATGCTCTTAAGGAAATTACCAAGTGAGTTCTTTGAGGAGGATCAAAATAATACAATTCTGCCTAGCAATGCCTCATCCCCCTGCAAACAAATTGACTCTCCAGTGGCATCTATCCCTACACCTCTAGAAGTTTCACAAGAACCTTCCATATTGTCCTCATCAAATAATACACCCAAGGATGCAATTATCCCAGAGCTATCCATAATTCATTGCCAAGATAATCTAGTTCATGATGCACATCCTTGTCATGTTTCAGAAATACAAGACCCAAGGCAACCATGCACTTTATTGCCATTACCTATTTTAGAGGATCCCATTCAAAGTCCCTCTTTCTCATGTTCAAGCATTGATTCCTTGCCAGAATCCATCACAAATGTTCAAAGTGCATTTCCTTTATGCCAAACCATTGATCCCTTGTCAGAATCCTCCATGCATATCCAAAGTCCAACCTCATGTCAAGAGGATAGTTTAGAGCATGAAGAAATGTGTCCTAAGGAAAATCAAGATCAAGATCCCAAAACCTTATCATCCCATCCAATTGTTGACCAGGACTCCATGTTCCTAGACACTCACGATGATTCCCCTATTCTTGTCCATCCTATCCAAGATCCTATTGACACTCCATTCCCCGAGCAAGATCAAGATATTCTAGTCCATCCAATCCCAAACGATCCCATTCCATTTCATGAACATGATTTCCTTTCAAATATCATTGACATTCCACTTCCTAAACAAGATCAAGATATCCCTTCCATTCTTTCTGACGATCCCATTGAAAGTCCAGAGCAAAGCACCTTTAAAGAGGATTCCAATGATCTTCCTCCTTGTCAAGATCAAATTATTCCTTCAGATACTCCACAAGATCCTTTTGTTCCTCCATCTCCTTGTCTTAATGCTCCATATACACTCCAAGATCGCATTTCTTTTGATGATCCCATTATTTCTCCCATTCCATCTCTTGAAGAGCCTGTCATTGATCCATGTCCACTACATAATCCTAGTCTCCCTCATGATCCTAATCCCCTTCAAAATTCTAATGTGTCAGTGCAAGATGTTCATGAACCCTCGACATGCATAATGGGTTCTTCCACTTTGGTGCAATCTGATCCACTTCAAGATCTCATTATTTCTCTCATATCATATCCACCTCAAAATGGACTCGCGTCTTCTTGCCAAAGCAAAGAGTATCCTATTAGTCAAAATATTGATAAAGGCAAAGGGGTAGACCTTCACAAGCAAGAACCCCTTCATATTAAAGAGTATACTAATGGTCATGGCTATAAAGCTCACACTCAAGGCGTTGGTATCCCTTCAAAGTCAAAATCCAAAGGTCCACCTTCCCCATCATCACTTCCATCCATTCTAGGTCCCTATATCCCTCCATCTCCTATGAAACATCAACAAAGGCACACATCTTGGAGAACCTTCCATCCATCCCACATGCCTCCATATCATTCCCATCCACACCGACATTCATTCCCTCTTCCAAGCAATTTGGATGCCAAGTATAAGCATCATAAGTCTAGAAATCCACATGTATTCAAGGATCAACATGTCCAATATAATCGACATGTCAAAACAAAGAACAATATGGTCTATAAAGAAAAAGAAATATCCAAAAGGCCACAAAGGCCCACTGAGCAAAAAAAAGCAAATTCAAAATATATATGGGTTCCTAAATCCCTTGTGCAAGCAATGCACTCCAAGGAACCACAAAAGCATGAAAAATCAAAAACCATGTGGATCCCCAAGAAGCTCCTTGAAGCACAAAAAGAAACATCCAACTTGGCATCCAAAATTGCTATTCCTCCATCGAAACCTTCCAAGTCTATTTCTCCATCACCTTCTTCATCCATTTTGGGCCCTTATGTCCCAAAATCCATAGTCGTTCCTCCATCCAAATCTCAATATCCAAAATACATCTTTCCTCCATCAGTCCATCACCCCTCAAGGTGTGTGCCAATGTTGATCTTGCCTTCATTTCCATCCACTCAAGCCCAATTCTTCCAATACCCTATCCATTATCCAATGCATATTTTCCATCCTTCCATCCCTTTGATCCAATCCTTTGCATAAATCCTTGCCTTAGTTTCATCTTATTTTCCATGTCCTTATCCTACCAACGTCTTTGAGCATACTTTTAAAGGTCATGGTCCATTTTTTTTCAAGGCTACTATCCAATCAAACAGACGCTTGAGTCCTTCTTCCATCCCCTTTCTTGTGTCCATCTTCTATTGAGAAAGTCAAAATACAAAAAAAAAAAAGTGAAAAAAAAAGAACAAAAAAAGAGAAAAAAAAAAAGAGTAAAGAAAAATAATTCGTTCACTGGTGAAAACCTGGCAAACAGGCGCCTTGGGCAAGTACCATGATGAAAACCTGGCAAACAGGTGCCTTGGGCAAGTACCATGATGAAAACCTGGCAAACAGGCGTCATGCGTAATCTATGAACTTCTTGCACACCACACTTGGGGGCAGGTTTCGTCCTTCATGTCATATTCCTCCATTGTCCTATCATCCCTTATGTCCATTTTCCCTTTCCACCTTTGATCTTGACAAGGCTGAGGATCTTCATGAGCATCATGCATCTTGTTTGCAGCTTTTATTCCATCATAGCTTTTGATCATTTGCCCATTTGCTTATTTCAACCTTTCATCCATATTCCCTAGCTTATTGCAACTTTCTACCACTATCCCTTAGCCTATCCCGACCTTCAGTCCATGTCCCTTATCCATTCTTGGTCTTGCTTATCCTATCCATACACTCTTTTTCATTCCTTGATCTTGATCTGACATAAGGACGCAAAATTTAAACATGGTTTCAAACACCTCTTGACATGTCCCTCATGCCATGTTCCTGCTTTACATTGTCATATCCAGTCTCTTGTCCCATCACGCAATCGCCCTTGGAAATTGCATCCGCATTGTCTCCATAATAAAAGGCCTTTGTCTTCCCTCTATCCACCATCATTTCAGCAAGCCTATTTATTCACCTATCATATTCCTTGCCTTGTTAGACACTGGGGGCAAAGTCATTAAAAACTAAAAACAAAAAAAATTTAAAATGTCCTGAAAAAATTTCATAAAAAAATTGAAAAATGTCCTGAAAAAAATCTCAAAATAATCATATAATGTCCTGAAAAAAACCCCCTAAAAAGTCAAATAAAGTCCTGAAAAAATTTCAAAAAAATTGTAAAACTCCAAAAACAAAAAAATAAACATTTTGCATAATTATGTGAGGCCTCACCTCGACTCAGTTTGACATTTAGTGGATTTTATATTTTAGACTACTATGGATACTTTGTTTTGATGCATTTTGAGATTTAGAACTTTTATGATTTTAGGATATTGGATAACATTGCTATGAATTGATGTTTTACTTACATGCTTTATGAGATAGAACACTACATGATTATTAGAAAGAATGATATTGCAATGATAGATGTCGTTATTGAATTTGCAGGACTTTACTTTGAATATAGAACTATGATGTATGTTTAGTTTATGTGAATTGGGATGAAAATTGTTTATGTGAATTTGCTTGACAAAAGATGTATTCAATCTGTGCAGATGAAAATTGTATGCAAGTAATGATGTGCTTTGTTGTATTATTGAATTATATTTTATATGAATATTTGGGAGTACTAATGTGTAAATTGAGATGCGCAGGAAATTTACCATGTGACCATGGAAAATTACGGAGAATCAAACCTAGACTTATGTATGTTCGTAAAGCCAGGGTTTGTCTATTTGGAGAGACAACACCCCGTTTGTGTTGTATTTTATTCGTATCAGTATATGCTGCATGTGTGTTATGTGTTATTTAAATTTATTGCGTAAAAAAACCTCAAGAGACAATTTCATGTTTATTTTTGTAAAAGTATTTTATTAGTGTCACTTGACACATGTGTGGATGTAAATTTAAATATTTTATCTTGTCTCTTGATGGGAAAGTGTTAATTATTATTAATTTTAAATAAAATAATGTGTTGTCAAAAAGATATTTTGAGAATATAATATTTGGAGAGGTCAACTTATGTTTGACCCGAAAATAAACTTCAGAGGGGTTTAAAATGGGTTAAATGAACACCTAGGGGTAGTTTATTAGGGTTTCCTGAAGCCCATAAGGTATACCTAGGGGTTAGGGGTAATTTTAGGCAAGTTTCTACTTTATAATGATCTTTTTAACGCTTTAAAAATTGGCTTTTTTGAGTTGAGCGAAAATTGAAAATTGAAGTGAAAATCAAATCAAGATTTTTCCCTCTTGGAAGGAAAGTCTTTTCGCATTTTTGCTTTCTTCCTTCTTTTTGTTGATTTTTTCTAGAATCCTGTGAGAACTCAGAGAGTGAGCTTCTTAAGGAAGATTTTTGGGAATAGCTGGTAAAATCACCCACTCTCCATTTTTGGAGACAGAAGAAAATTTGGAAGAAAAATAATGTTATGGGATAAAGAAATTGATTAAGGAAAAATAAAGAATTGTGGATTGGGCAGCTCTTCTTCAGATACCATTATAACCTTTGGGCAGATTAAGGTTGGTTTCATTTTTACTTTTAATGACTTGTTTTTGTTTATTTCTGGAAGTTGTTGAATAAGAAAATCTGTATTCTTGAAAATGAATGTTTGAAAATCTTTTGGTTTTGTTTTATGAATGAATGTGTTTTGGGAGTTTTCTCAAGATCTCTCTTTCTCTTGGGAGAGAAGAGGATCTTGAGGGTGGTAGCAGTGATAGCCCTCGAGTGAGAGACTCTCTTTAGAGAGCAATCACAAGGGATCTTTGTGTGACCCTTGCTGCATGGCCTGTTTGTGCAATGGGGGTCATAAGGAGGGTTATAAGGCTAGAATGCCTTTGGGGGGGCATAAGGAATTTATGGGGATGAGATTTTGATATGTTATTTGTGCCATGAGGTGGCTTCTTGTTATTACATACTTGCAGAATTCTCCTCAGGGTATTTGGTCCACTACCACCCTTGAAAATGTTCACCACCAGAGTGTGGTGCTGTGAAAGCCAGGTTGGGAATGTGTCTAGAATATTTGTATGCTTGTGTTTCTTTGTGTTTGCCTGTTTGTACCCGTCTAGGAATTGGTTCTCCGAGCTCGGGGGTGGCTACCAGTTAGCCTAGGCTGGGAGGTGAGCACTCCGTGGTCAGTTTTGTATTTTCTATTATGCAGGAAATTCAGAAGAAAGAGGATAGGATTCATGAAAGATATTCAGAAGATTGTAATTGAAGATATTTGAATTCAGTTGCAGATGTATGTTTAAAGTTGTTGTAAATAAATGCCTCAAATTCAAGAGAAAGGAGAAGCAAGTTGAAATTTGTAATAGTAGACTTGAAGTCTTAATGTTGTGACTGTTCAGAGAAATCATTCTGTAAATTTGGTAGAATATTTTAGAGATGTTTTAAAGAAAGAAAAGCTTGTTATTTCTACTTCTGGTTTATAAAAAAAAGGGGTTTAAATTGTGTTGCATGCAAAAAGCTTCTTGTATTATGGAAAGAAATAAAAGATTTGTTTTTCATTTTGACTTTAATTATATTTCACTTGTGACAAATAAAAGATTATTGTTGTTGAAAGATTTCTGTGTATTTTTTTTATAAAAAAAGTTGTTTTAAGTGAATATTCTATTTTAAAAAAAAATATATAAATGGATTTCTTTATTTCCAGAAAAAGTATAATGTATCTTTATAAAATACTTTGAATTGTATTTCTGTTAACATTGATTTAAAAGCTAGTTTTATAAATGAATTTATATATATATATATATATATTTCTATTTTTGATTAAACTTAATGTTATCTTTTCCTTTATTATATTAGTTTAGAATTTTGTATGTAAAATTCTCTTCAAAAAAAAAAACCTTATATAAATTTATATTGAAATAAATTTCATTTTTATTTTTACTATGCTTATTTAAGTTATTTATAAATATATATATATATATATAAATATATATATATATATATATATATAAATATATATATATATATATATATATAAATATATATATATATATTTATATATATATATATATACATATAAATATTATTATGTATTTTAAATTAAAAAAAAAAAAATTTAAAAAAAAAATTAAAACGAAGTTTAGGGGTCCCCGCGGGCTCCTCTGTGCATACGCACAGTGGACGACCGCGCGGCGCCCACTGTGTGCACGCACAGTGGAGCCGCTTGCGGCTCCCACTGTGTGGGCACACAGTGGACGGCCGCGGCCGCCACTGTGTGGCCACACAGTGGTGCCGCCAGCGGCGCCCACTGTGTGGGCACACAGTGGAGCCGCAGCGCCCACTGTGCGCTCACACAGTGGCGCGCACGCGGCCGGACCTGTTTTGCTCCTCCGTGACCTGCATTAAAATATAGATGGAATTCATGGTCGCCAAGGGCTTCGGCCCGACCATGAAGTTTAACAGTTAAAAAAAATATAATAATATATAGGGTTTAAAACCCTAACCGAGTGGAGGTTAGGGCAGGTTAATGTTAATTAAAATAATAATTAAAATATTTACCAGTTTAGTTAAATATACATATATATATGTTTCCATAAATACATATGGAAATTATATATATATGTATATAAATGTATGAATTTGAGCATTTTTGTATAAGTAATTAAATTTTAAATATATAAATATATGCATAATCAATTATGTATATATGTATATATTTATTTAATCCTGATTTTAATTTTGGTTAAATTATAAAGAGAAATATAAAGGAATTAAAAAGACTATATAGTCTTAATGGAGGATAAATTAAAATATCTCTCCTAATACTTTTAGTATGATTAATTTAATAAAACTATTAATTAAATATCTTTCGGAGATAAAATTTAAACCAGTAGGTTATTCCGCGATTAGAATATAACTGATTGTCGATGCTTCGTTCGTTTCAGAATGAGCTCGAATTTATTAATGGAATTTTCTCTAGCGCTTGTCACAAGAGTGTGCTTTTAAATTAAATTAGTATCTTTTTAAAAAAAAATTTGTTCCGTTTTTGCCCTAAATTTTGGGCATGACATTTTGGTATCAGAGCAAGGTTTCCACACTAGGAGCCTTACTCACTTACGTTTCGCCTTAGAATATTTTAAATTATTTTGTTAATGGAATTTTGAATTTAAATAAATTTAATTCTAAAAGAAATAAATTAATTGTTTTGTATTATTTTCCTCTTAGGATGCCTCCGTTGACGCGACAAGCTCGCAAGCGCGGACGGGGTCCTAGACGTGAGCGCCTAGCTCGCGATGAGGAAGAGAGGGAGGCATAGGTTCCTGAGGAGAACCCAGGAGCACCTCCCGAACAGCCAAATGAACCTAACCGTGACCTTCTAGCAGCCATTCAGGATCTTATTAGCATTGTTCAGGAAAGGATTCCAGCAGAGAACCCTTCGGTTAGGAGTCATGACTCTGGGAGTCATAGATCTGTTGATAGAGAACGGAGCAGGAGCCCAGCTCCGATTCCTGTAGAGAGCTAGGGTGGTAATGAGCCAGAGTCAGTGCATATGCAAGGACCACCTCCTGCGGTGGAACCAGTCTATTTTGAGAGAGGTCGTCGAGATCCAGGGGATCTCATCAGGGAGGTCATGCGCCTCCAACCACCATCCTTCGGAGGTTCTACAGATGGAGTAGAGGCTGAGGCATGGCTTCTGATTCTTGAGAGGTGCTTTGCGTTGCGTTCATATGAGAGCAACTTGAAAGTACGTGTTGCAGTTCATCTTCTGAGAGGAACAGCCTCCACCTGGTGGAGACAGGAAGAGTACAAATGCGAATTAGCACCTGATACACTCACTTGGGAGATATTCACCGAGAGGTTCCGTGAGAGGTACCTATCAGAGCACTTCAGGCAGCGTCGTATAGACGAATTTCATGATCTCCAACAAAAAGGCTTGTCAGTAACCCAGTATGAGAGTAAATTCTTTGAGTTGTTGCCATATGTAGATTATCTAAAGGATGAGAAACTTCTTGTAAACCGCTTCATCAAGGGATTGAATGCCGGTATAGCCGGGCCTGTTAGGATGTCCGCTCCAGAGAGCCTTCGGGTTGCTATAGAGAAGGCACTGATTGCCGAGGAAATTCAGGTTAGACCACAGGACAATAGGGATCGGTATCAGAACCGAAATCCCGCACCGCAGACTTATGGATTCCAGAAACCACATTGGAAGGGGAACAACTGAAATTCTCAGGGGTTCTCCAAACCCCCTCCTCCACAACAGACACCACAGAACCAGAAACAGAAGCCTCCACAGTATCAACAGGGCTCCAAGCCCAAGCAGTGGCAGACTCAGGGACAGAAACGTGATCAGAGAGCACCTTATAGAATGACCACAAATGAGTTAAATGAACTTAAAATGCAGCTTGAGGAACTCCTTGAGAAGGGTCATATTCATCCTAGTGTATCCCCGTGGGGTGCACCAGTCATCTTCGTTAAGAAGAAAGATGGATCTCTATGATTGTGTATGGATTATCGGCAGCTAAATAAAGTAACCATCAAGAACCGATATCCCTTGCCCAGAATTGATGATTTATTTGACCAGCTTTAGGGTGCCAAAGTCTTTTCCAAAATAGATCTGAAGTCAGGATACCATCAGTTGAGAATAGTGGAAAGCGATATCCACAAGACCGCATTTCGCACTAGATATGGTCACTATGAGTTTACCGTAGTCCCCTTTGGACTTACGAATGCCCCAGCAGTTTTTATGAGTCTCATGAATGGGGTGTTCCGTACCTTTCTGGACCGTTTTGTTATTGTGTTCCTCGATGATATATTGATATATTCTCGGAATGAGAAGGAGCATGAGGAGCACCTGAAACAGGTATTGCAGTGTTTGCGAGATAACCAGTTGTTTGGCAGCCTATCGAAGTGTGCTTTCTTTCGATCTGAGGTCAAGTACCTTGGACACGTTATTACCGGTGATGGGATCTCAGTGGACCCATCAAATATTAGGGCTATTATGGATTGGCCAGCGCCTACCAGTGTGACAGAGGTCAGGAGTTTCATGGGTCTAGCAGGATATTACCGACGTTTTGTCAAAGGTTTCTCCAGAGTCGCACACCCTATTACCTCTCTTCAGCGTAAAGGGAAGAAGTTTGAATGGACAGAGAAGTGCGAGAAGGCCTTTCAGGAACTCAAGAAGGCACTTACTAGTGCTCCTATCCTTGTTGTACCAGATCCTTCAGCTGATTTCATGGTTTGTACCGATGCTTCCTTAGAGGGTTTAGGGGCAGTTCTTATGCAAGGTGGTAAGGCCATAGCTTTCGAGTCTAGGAGACTTAAGACTCATGAACTTAATTATCCCACTCACGACCTTGAGCTCGCAGCAGTAGTACATGCACTTGTGAGGTGGAGACACTTCCTTTTAGGACATCACTTTGAGTTGCATTCAGATCATCAGAGTCTTCAGTATATCTTCACTCAGCCGAACCTTAATGCACGTCAGAGGAGATGGATGGAGTTTTTGTGCGAATATGATTTTGATGTTCACTACATCAAGGGAAAGGAAAATGTAGTTGCAGATGCCTTGAGTAGGAGACGTCATGAGGTTTGCACCATATCCATGGGCACAGACTTGAGGGACCGTATACTTCGGCACTTATCTGAGGATGGATGGTATGCAGAGGTTTGTCAGGTGTTACGTTCTCAGGTCACTCTAGAAGGGAAATATGTGGATTATTCCTTGGAGTCCGATGGACTATTACGCCACAAAGGGCGCATTTATGTACCTTCCTCCGGAGGGTTGCGAGAGTTCATTGTCTTGGAAGCTCATAGAGCTCCTTATGCTGCACATCCCGGGGTTAAGAAGTTGCATGCAGACTTGAGGCAGTTGTATCATTGGCCGGGAATGCGGCAGCTCATTGCTGAGATAGTAGCTCGGTGTCTCGAGTGTTAGAGGGTAAAGGTGGAGCACCGCCATCCAGGTGGGTTGCTTCAGTCTCATGCTATACTAGAGTGGAAGTGGGATACTATATCCATGGATTTCATCATTGGTCTCCCTATGTCTTCTCGTCGCCATGATGCTATCTTGGTGACAGTTGACAAGTTGACCAAAGTAGCTCACTTTTCACCAGTTCGTACTACATTCACAGCTCCTGCAGTAGCACAGGTGTTCTTGCGAGACATTGTTAGACTACATGGCGTACCCCGCAAGATTATTTCTGATAGGGACTCTCTTTTCACTTCTACCTTTTGGAAGTCATTACAGGCAGCTATGGGCACAAAGCTCAATTTTAGTACAACTTATCACCCGGAGACAAATGGTCAGACAGAGAGAGTCAATCAGGTGTTAGAGGATATGCTTCGTATGTACGTCATGGATCATCAGACCCGGTGGGAGGAGTATCTTCCCTTAATGGAGTTTGCCTATAACAATGGGCATCACACTTCTTTGGGAATGCCACCCTACCAGGTATTATACGGCAGGCCTTGCAGGACGCCCTTGAGTTGGGATCGCATAGAGGATAGAGTTGCTATTGGTCCTGAGTTAGTTCGAGATATGGAACAGTAGGTGGATTTGATTAGGCAGTGTCTCAGAGAGGCTCAGGATAGACAAAAGAAGTATGCCGATGCAAAGAGGATTGACCGTAGTTACTTGGTTGGAGACAGAGTTTTCTTGAGAGTGCGACCGCATAAGAGTCCGATCCGTTACGGAAAGGGTTCTAAGCTCGCACCTCGCTTTGTAGGACCTTTTGAGATTCTGGAGAGGATAGGCCCAGTAGCCTACCGTTTAGCTTTGCCACCTAGCCTGTCACGCATCCACGATGTGTTTCATGTTTTAGTTTTGAGAAAGTATATCTATGATGAGTCTCACCTTTTAGATTGGGATGCCTTGTAGGTGGAGTCGGACGGGCAGCTATCTTTGGAGCCCATTCGCATTTTGGCACGCCGGACATTGGCCCTTCGAGGTCGAGAGCTGGACCAGGTTAGGGTCCAGTGGGATTGTTAGGATGAGGTTATGGCTTCATGGGAGGACGCAGCACGTATGAGATCAGAGTACCCTCACCTCTTTGATGAACTCCAGGAGGAAGTTCATGCCTAGAGGGGGAGGATGTGAGGCCTCACCTCGACTCAGTTTGACATTTAGTGGATTTTATATTTTAGACTACTATGGATACTTTGTTTTGATGCATTTTGAGATTTAGAACATTTATGATTTCAGGATATTGGATAACATTGCTATGAATTGATGTTTTACTTACATGCTTTATGAGATAGAACACTACATGATTATTAGAAAGAATGATATTGCAATGATAGATGTCGTTATTGAATTTGCAGGACTTTACTTTGAATATAGAACTATGATGTATGTTTAGTTTATGTGAATTGGGATGAAAATTGTTTATGTGAATTTGCTTGACAAAAGATGTATTCAATCTGTGCAGATGAAAATTGTATGCAAGTAATGATGTGCTTTGTTGTATTATTGAATTATATTTTATATGAATATTTGGGAGTACTAATGTGTAAATTGAGATGCGCAGGAAATTTACCATGTGACCATGGAAAATTACGGAGAATCAAACCTAGACTTATGTATGTTCGTAAAGCCAGGGTTTGTCTATTTGGAGAGACAACACCCCGTTTGTGTTGTATTTTATTCGTATCAGTATATGCTGCATGTGTGTTATGTGTTATTTAAATTTATTGTGTAAAAAAACCTCAAGAGACAATTTCATGTTTATTTTTGTAAAAGTATTTTATTAGTGTCACTTGACACATGTGTGGATGTAAATTTAAATATTTTATCTTGTCTCTTGATGGGAAAGTGTTAATTATTATTAATTTTAAATAAAATAATGTGTTGTCAAAAAGATATTTTGAGAATATAATATTTGGAGAGGTCAACTTATGTTTGACCCGAAAATAAACTTCAGAGGGGTTTAAAATGGGTTAAATGAACACCTAGGGGTAGTTTATTAGGGTTTCCTGAAGCCCATAAGGTATACCTAGGGGTTAGGGGTAATTTTAGGCAAGTTTCTACTTTATAATGATCTTTTTAACGCTTTAAAAATTGGCTTTT
The DNA here is from genome assembly GCF_030272615.1 of Cryptomeria japonica. Classification (NCBI taxonomy): domain Eukaryota; kingdom Viridiplantae; phylum Streptophyta; class Pinopsida; order Cupressales; family Cupressaceae; genus Cryptomeria; species Cryptomeria japonica. The sequence goes on along the minus strand of NC_081414.1, from coordinate 260,288,367 downwards.
TTGAGTTGAGCGAAAATTGAAAATTGAAGTGAAAATCAAATCAAGATTTTTCCGTCTTGGAAGGAAAGTCTTTTTGCATTTTTGCTTTCTTCCTTCTTTTTGTTGATTTTTTTTAGAATCCTGTGAGAACTCAGAGAGTGAGCTTCTTAAGGAAGATTTTTGGGAATAGCTGGTAAAATCACCCACTCTCCATTTTTGGAGACAGAAGAAAATTTGGAAGAAAAATAATGTTATGGGATAAAGAAATTGATTAAGGAAAATAAAGAATTGTGGATTGGGCAGCTCTTCTTCAGATACCATTATAACCTTTGGGCAGATTAAGGTTGGTTTCATTTTTACTTTTAATGACTTGTTTTTGTTTATTTCTGGAAGTTGTTGAATAAGAAAATCTGTATTCTTGAAAATGAATGTTTGAAAATCTTTTGGTTTTGTTTTATGAATGAATGTGTTTTGGGAGTTTTCTCAAGATCTCTCTTTCTCTTGGGAGAGAAGAGGATCTTGAGGGTGGTAGCAGTGACAGCCCTCGAGTGAGAGACTCTCTTTAGAGAGCGATCACAAGGGATCTTTGTGTGACCCTTGCTGCATGGCCTGTTTGTGCAATGGGGGTCATAAGGAGGGTTATAAGGCTAGAATGCCTTTGGGGGGGCATAAGGAATTTATGGGGATGAGATTTTGATATGTTATTTGTGCCATGAGGTGGCTTCTTGTTATTACATACTTGCAGAATTCTCCTCAGGGTATTTGGTCCACTACCACCCTTGAAAATGTTCACCACCAGAGTGTGGTGCTGTGAAAGCCAGGTTGGGAATGTGTTTGGAATATTTGTATGCTTGTGTTTCTTTGTGTTTGCCTGTTTGTACCCGTCTAGGAATTGGTTCTCCGAGCTCGGGGGTGGCTACCAGTTAGCCTAGGCTGGGAGGTGAGCACTCCGTGGTCAGTTTTGTGTTTTCTATTATGCAAGAAATTCAGAAGAAAGAGGATAGGATTCATGAAAGATATTCAGAAGATTGTAATTGAAGATATTTGAATTCAGTTGCAGATGTATGTTTAAAGTTGTTGTAAATAAATGCCTCAAATTCAAGAGAAAGGAGAAGCAAGTTGAAATTTGTAATAGTAGACTTGAAGTCTTAATGTTGTGACTGTTCAGAGAAATCATTCTGTAAATTTGGTAGAATATTTTAGAGATGTTTTAAAGAAAGAAAAGCTTGTTATTTCTACTTCTAGTTTATAAAAAAAAGGCGTTTAAATTGTGTTGCATGCAAAAAGCTTCTTGTATTATGGAAAGAAATAAAAGATTTGTTTTTCATTTTGATTTTAATTATATTTCACTTGTGGCAAATAAAAGATTATTGTTGTTGAAAGATTTCTATGTATTTTTTTTATAAAAAAAATTGTTTTAAGTGAATATTCTATTTTTTTTAAAAATATATAAATGGATTTCTTTATTTCCAGAAAAAGTATAATGTATCTTTATAAAATACTTTGAATTGTATTTTTGTTAACATTGATTTAAAAGCTAGTTTTATAAATGAATTTATATATATATATATATATATATATATTTCTATTTTTGATTAAACTTAATGTTATCTTTTTCTTTATTATATTAGTTTAGAATTTTGTATGTAAAATTCTCTTCAAAAAAAAAAACCTTATATAAATTTATATTGAAATAAATTTCATTTTTGTTTTTACTATGCTTATTTAAGTTATTTATAAATATATATATATATATATATATATAAATATATATATATTTATATATATATATACATATAAATATTATTATGTATTTTAAATTAAAAAAAAAAAAATTTAAAAAAAAAAATTAAAACGAAGTTTAGGGGTCCCCGCGGGCTCCTCTGTGCGTACGCACAGTGGACGACCGCGCGGCGCCCACTGTGTGCACGCACAGTGGAGCCGCTTGTGGCTCCCACTGTGTGGGCACACAGTGGACGGCCGCGGCCGCCACTGTGTGGCCACACAGTGGTGCCGCCAGCGGCGCCCACTGTGTGGGCACACAGTGGAGCCGCGACGCCCACTGTGCGCTCACACAGTGGCGCGCACGCGGCCGGACCTGTTTTGCTCCTCCGTGACCTGCATTAAAATATAGATGGAATTCATGGTCGCCAAGGGCTTCGGCCCGGCCATGAAGTTTAACAGTTAAAAAAAATATAATAATATATAGGGTTTAAAACCCTAACCGAGTGGAGGTTAGGGCAGGTTAATGTTAATTAAAATAATAATTAAAATATTTACCAGTTTAGTTAAATATACATATATATATGTTTCCATAAATACATATGGAAATTATATATATATGTATATAAATGTATGAATTTGAGCATTTTTGTATAAGTAATTAAATTTTAAATATATAAATATATGCATAATCAATTATGTATATATGTATATATTTATTTAATCCTGATTTTAATTTTGGTTAAATTATAAAGAGAAATATAAAGGAATTAAAAAGACTATATAGTCTTAATGGAGGATAAATTAAAATATCTCTCCTAATACTTTTAGTATGATTAATTTAATAAAACTATTAATTAAATATCTTTCGGAGATAAAATTTAAACCAGTAGGTTATTCCGCGATTAGAATATAACTGATTGTCGATGCTTCGTTCGTTTCAGAATGAGCTCGAATTTATTAATGGAATTTTCTCTAGCGCTTGTCGCAAGAGTGTGCTTTTAAATTAAATTAGTATCTTTTTAAAAAAAAATTTGTTCCGTTTTTGCCCTAAATTTTGGGCATGACAAATTATTCCTTTTGTGCATTAGACAGCTCACTGAGCATACATCCAATGACACACAATCAAACATTGTGCTTTAATGAAATCACGCTTAAACAGATGAACTTTTTCACTCAAACCAAACATTCAAACTGATCACAATTGTCATCTCAATCAAACATTAGTATCCAAATCATTTGTCCTTGTCTCTACTATCATGGGTCTTATACAGGGTGTGGTATACTCGAAACCAGACTGTGTCCTATCTTAGACGGGGTACCGCATTTCCTGAAACCAGACAGCATGATCGTCCTATCAGCACTTTCAACTTTTGACAATGATGATCAAGATGTTTGTCTGATTTGCTTGAATTTGTGTATCTTATCTTTTTATTGATTTATCTTTATCTTCGATCATGTTCCTATGTTTCTCGATGATGTCACTGAGTGATTTAGAGTGACCGGGATGGCTCATGGTCTCTTTCTTTTTTGATTGTGATTGTCGTTTGTCTGCGATGTGTCTGTATTTTGCAAAAAGGGTTGCATTTCAGCTCTGGCCTTCAATGCCATGATGCTATGCATCCATTTTTCTACATAAAAATAAAGGTTATCACCTGCAAAGTGCATTACTGAAAGCAAGTTTTCTTCATCTTTAACTGTCTTCTATCTCATTTTCTTCTTACTAACATATCTTCCATCAGTTCGGATAGTCAGTTCGGTTTAGTGCTCCGATTTCCCTGGACACATATGCTGCATCCTGCATCCATTTGGTTAGTACATTTGCATTACATTTGCACCACATCAAGCATTTTATCCATTTCATTTCATAAATACATCAAAAACACATAAAAATCCATCCATACATGTTCATAAACAAGTACATAAGTCATCCATACATAGAAAAATAACTACAAATCATAACACATTGCATCCAGTCATATCGATGCATATCATATCACATATCACAATCATGTCGGAGTACAAAATTGGACTATCTGTCCTAAGTATGGCTCGCAGGCTGACTATATAATGTCAAACTACATAATGTCCACTGTCTGTCGTAAGGAGCACGTGCCTCTGTCACTGGGTGCTCCCTCTATCTTCCTCATCCCTGCCATATCTCAAGTCCTACTACTATATCTCTCTCTGTACTTCTGAGTCTATGTCGTAGCATGAAGCAGTCTGATCGGTTCTCTCGTGTGATCAACGGATACTGTCGACTCTGCATCACAATTGGGGCACATTTTGTCAGTTTTAGGGTTTGCTCCTACGAGTTGTATTTCCTCATTTTCATGTTCAAATCAAGGTGTTTTTCATCTATTCTGACCTATCCTACCCTTGTCCCCCCTTTTCAGGTCCTTTGCATGCAGTTTTGAACCTAAATTGAGTCTTACATGCACAATTGTGCTTGTGTCTTGACTCTTGCGCCTGTGTCTTGACTCTTGTGCTTGTGTAACATTACACAAGCGCAAAAGACATCACACAAGTGCAGAATTAGACTACACAAGCGCAAAAGTCAGTTTCTGCATCCCCTGTGGGCCCCGCAATGTCCCGAAAGCAATCAAAATTCATGAAATTGAAAACATGGGTTTTTGAGATCCATACCGCTGCTCCTACGTTGTTCGGTCATCTGAATGTGCATACATGTTCTCCAAGGTGATCCGCCATTTGAATGTTCGCCATCTCTCTGCAAGTGTCCTTTTCCAGAGCAACAAACCCTCTTCTTGGGCTAGTGCAAATGAACAATTTTCACTCTTTTGGTCCCATTTATAGATCTTTGTCAGTGCATAGATGGACATGTGTCCTCTCCATCTTATGTTGATCGCGGTCTTGTGCACCTTAAATTGCTTGTCCTTAATGTATCCGATCTCCGATTGTCAGTCCGTTCGATCCTATCATTTTTATCGATCAATTGGCCTCTTTTCTTTGCATGTTTCCGGCCAATTCCTCGAGGGGGCATGCATATGTCATTGTCATTGTCTAGGGCATTTTCATTATCATTCTTTGAAACAACACTCAGAATCGCATTTTCTCAAAGAGGGGCAAAATGTAGACACCTAAAAATGGTCAACGCTTGCGGAGTCATACTTTAACATTTGCGCATTGCCTCATTTTAGGTTTTTGCATCACATTAACATTTCTCCTATGTCACGCACTTGGTTTTTATCATTTGTGAGCATCGAGTCATTCTTCTATCATCTCGCCTTCGAATTTGGTCTTGTCAACAACAACCTTCAGTCATGATTTTGGTCGATCTTTGTCCTTGTCAATCTTGTCATATTGCGATCGATTCGTCATCGATCCTTGTCCTTTCCAATCATGTCAATTTGGTCAATTTGTCATTGATTTTTGTCAACCAATCTCAATCAAATCATTTATCAATCCAAAATCATGATCGAATCGATATCAACTATCCTTTGTCAAGACCTAATTGTCATTCTCGCATTGCTAATTCATCTTCTAGGGTTTTATGATTTATTCATTTAACCTAATTTTATCATTTCTTCCTCTAGGATTACTAAATTATTTATTAATCCTAGGTCTTCTCATTACAATTAAATCTTTATTTAATTGGCTAATTATTCTTCCTCTTGTGAATTAATTAATAAATGAAAGATTATTAATTAATTTACCTAATTTGCATCAATTTCATTATTTCCAAGTCATCATTTCCAATTCTTAATTTCCTATTTTCATTATTTCTAATTCCTAATTCCACCTATTTTCTAATTTCCTAATTGCAATTTCCACCTAATTAACTTGTCTCTAGTTTTCCCTATTTTTGTGCTTCATGCGTCATACTCTTGACATAGCAAGATGTCATAAGGTTATAGTTCTCTAAGCTTTGCATTGGCAATATGTCATAATTTATGACATAGAAGGTGTCATAACCTTCTTCTTTTCACTCAATTTTTCCCATTTTGAAATCAATTGCTTCTAATATCCATTTCATGCTAAATTTGATCTTTTCTCCAATTTTTCTATAAATTGGATGATCTTCATCAATCAAAGTTAATCCTTAATCATATAATCACTTTGTCAAATCACACTTCTAGTACTCTTGACCAATAACCAACATCAATCTTGCTTTCAATTGTATGTGCACTTGTAGGTGAGATCCATAAATCCATTGAAGAGGAAAGAAGAACAATGGAGTCGCATGGAAGAAGCATCCAATTCATCATCTGGTTTGCATGATATTTGTGTTTTGAATGCTTTGTTTTCATATCTCTATTGAGTGTGCTTTAGATTAGATCATTGCAATGTGTGTTTGTGATTGAGCTAATAATGAATAATATGTCCTTTTATATATTGCTTTGATGATTCCTAATTCCGATGCTACAATAATATCATCAACAAATACTTCAATGACTAGTATTTCATCCCCTTTAGACTTGAGATATATTTTACTATCATCACTGGTTCTCAGAAAGCCTATCTTCATTATATGTGTATGAAGCCTTTAATACCATGCTCTAGGTGCCTTCTTTAATCCATATAAATCCTTATGCAATCTGCATACCATGTCTTTCTCATCATTCAAAGCATAACCATCTGGCTGCTCTATGTATACCTCTTCTTCCAATACCCCATTCAAAAATGCAGACTTAACATCCATTTGATATACCTTGAACTTTTTATGGGCTACAAATGCAAGTAAAGTTCTGAGACCTTCTCATCTTGCTACTGGTGCAAAATTTTCACCATAATCTTCTCCTTCTTCTTGTGCATAACCCTTGTAGACTAATCTTGCCTTGTTACAAACTACAACACCATCTTCATTCAACTTGTTCTTGTATACCCATTTAGTACCTATAACATTCTTATTTACCGATCAAGGTACTAGGGTCCATGTGTTGTTCCTCTCAATTTGATCCAATTCCTCCTCCATAGCTTTAACCCAATGATCATCACCAAATGCCTCCTTAGTAGTTCTTGGTTTAATGGTGGAGATCATGCAAGAATTCTCTTTGATTCTTCTTCCAGTTAGCACTCCAGCATCCTTAGCTCCAATAATTTGCTCAGGATTGTGATTCAGTCTGACATATCTAGGAATAACATGATCATTATCTTCAAGTTTAGCTTCTTCATTGTCATCATCTTCTTCTGAATTTATCTGTCTTGTGTTCATTTTCACCATTAGGATAATTAGATACTATGTGACCAATCTTGTTGCATGCAAAACATTTTAAAGTTAATTTACCTCTGTATTTACTAGTGCCTCTACGCAACTACTTTGCCAATAATGCTTCAAGCTCCACTAAACTGTCTTCATCATCAGCATCTCTGCTCGATCTAGATTCATAACCATGACTAGTATCTCTACTTTTTCTCATAGATGGGTTAGAAATAGAAGCTCTAAATGCAGACTTAGATATCTATACACTACCATCATAACCGTTTAATTCAAAAGCAGTAAGCTTGCCAATGATGGATTCAAGAGTTACCTTAGTTTTGTCAATGTACTTCAGCTCCTGAATAGCTGCAACTGGAATAGCATAGACTGGTAGGAGGGTTCTCAATACCTTACTAATTACAGTAGCATCTTCCACTTTCCCTCTTGCACTCTTAATTTCACCGACTATCTCTTTTATCCTTTGACCATACTGTTGGATATTCTCACCTTCAGACATCCTCATGCCATCAAATTTTCCTCTTAGACTCACTTCTTTAGAAATCTTAACATGTTCATCACCACTATAAATCTCTTCAATTTTTTTCCATAATTCATATGCAGTTTCAAGACCATGAACATCTACATATTCAACATCAGACAGGGAACTAATAATAACCTCCAATGCTTGATGATTTTCTTCAGTCAGAATTCCAATAGGTGCAATATACTTAGTATCTATATGATCCCAATAATGACTTCCTAGACTCTTGATTTAAATCTTCATTTTGTCGCTCCATATCCTATAGTTTTCTCTATTGAACTTCAGACCTTTCTTCTTCATCATGATCTAGCATATCTTTTCCTCAAGTTGTTAGGCTAAGAGTGATGAAGGCATATTTCTTGGCTATTCCACCAAGAGTAAGGCCTAAATTTTTTCTAACAATCGGACACAGAGAATTGTTGAGAGTGCTGATGTTTGAGTGGATGAATTTTCTGAAGTCTCAGAAGGAACCAGTTTAGAGAAAAAGGATGAATATCCTTGCATTTTGTTTTTGAAACCAGAAACTGTGAAATCTGAAAGCGGTAAAGCAAACTCTGATACCAATTTACGGTATGATGAAAGAATAAGTATTTGATAGATTACTGAGAGGGTGAATCAGTAAATATAAAAACTGATACAAACTTTCCAAACTCAAACTCAAACATACAAAGTAAACTTATCAATGAAATATCACTATCAAGATCAATACTCATAAGAATATTGGTTGACTGTTACAACAACTTAACAGTAAACATCATTTAACTTGTAAACATCCAAATGCTTTATCATATGCCAATTATTCATTCCTCAATGCTTTCGGTTATCTTGCCTTATCAGAAATAGTTAATCAAATCAACAATAAGATAATAACCCCAAAAATATTCACCACATGACACAAGTATTTATACATGGAAAACCCAAATAGGTAAAAACCACAGTGAGATGAGACTCACAAGATAATATCTGAACTCTTCTGAAGTTTGCCCTATTAGGAGCCAAGCCTATTAAAGCTTTTACAAAAGTCCTGTTAAGAACTGATCCTACTAGGAATCACCCGGTTAAGGGATTGACTACAAATGCCTTGTTAGAAGCAAACACCCTATAAGGAGTAACCTCGGTAGAGGATTTGAAAATCCAATCTAATGGACTACCTTGTAAGAGGATTTAATAAGTAACCAAGCTTGTTAGAGCTTACCCGATTAAGGGATTTCAATTCTACTATAATTGTTAGAAAACAATAGGAGTTTCTTGATCTGTCTGAATAGCACTACATTTGCTTGATCAGATCCATTTAAGCTTCTACCTACCTTTACTCAAACCGCAGACTCATTCTTTGGTTCAGCAACCAAACACTCAACTGATTTCTATCAACTCTTGCCAACTCTAAACAAAACAACTTCATCAACCTTAAATACAAATCAATTAGGTCGGTAACACAAAAAAAATCTAATCCTCTCATTGATATTACAAAAAAAGTCAGTACAAGCATGACCGTTGGATTTCATAGCAATCTCTACACATCAATCAAGAAAACCGCAACCACTCCTTGATTACCACTTCATCGAGCTCAGTAACTCATCACGTGCTTTGCATTAGATGCAATACACTTTGCTCATTCCCTAGATAAACAAATGCACTAAAACATCTTTAACTTGTCTTCATCAATGACCTTATGTGTTACCATCATTACTACTCAACATCATATCATAAACCAACATAACCAATTCAACAACCTTAATCGGTTATGGTTTAACAAAAACAACTTGTAGGGTTTACCGGTTACATAACATAGAAAGGGTTTAACCTTTTACTTTGATTACCAGTTCAACTGACAAACTTACATACTGGTTTACAATAGCCTTCACAAAGCTCTTCCTACCAGTTATAAGACAATATCAACAATCACAACAATATCATTACTGGTTCAATTGATATTGATGACAACATAACATATCATTAATGCAATCTTCATGCAAATGTCAACAATGACATGATACAGGATGTACACAATGCCATACAATGTCATCATCATGCCAAGAGTTAAACCGATTAGCCCTCAAGGGATGTATGCATACATAATCAACAACCAGTCCAACATATGTCATTCACATCTTGATCAACACCACCTGAGACATAACTTCCCATTGCATGTTATCGAGGCTAATGCAATGATCTCCAACCTTATTGTCTTACATAACCTGCAAGTACTTATTAGCATTCATGTCGGTAGCATCCTACACATACCGGTTTCCTGTACTGGTCCATCATCACTACCAGAAAGCCTTCCTGTGACTCTCGACATTTTGTGTCACTATGTATCTGATTTCAATTGTTAATCTCCATCCATTGACACATGCAGTAGTGATCCAACTCTGATCTGTAGGTGTGTAGCCAAGGTAACCACTACACACACTTATCTTCTCATTTCCATCCTTCATACCAATATCATCTTGTTCTTTCAAGTGCCCTTCTTCACTAAGGGGGTGAATGATCTAGTCAATATGTTATTCCCCCTGAGGTCCTGCATCTCCTTTAGGCCTTAGGAGATATCACCTATGCATTGAATGCACAGTGTTGGTCCATGGTTGCATCCTCTTGCTTCTTCCTCCATATCTGCTTGGTCTCATTCTTCTTCACATTTTCAAACTTGGGAGCAGGTCTTACCTTCTTCTGCTGATCATACTGACTCTACATCACAACCGGAAGTAGTTTTATAGTAGCACACAACATTCATCCCAACTTCATGATTGGGGAATCTCTTAACATACCAATTTGACCATCTTCTTTTGGTCATGTTGCTATGTCTGGCAACCAAAATTGGTAGACCTCTTGAACCTACAGAGGAATTTCTCCTTTGGTTCCATGCAGGCCTTTGATTTCCGTATGCTCTGTATCCACTTCTATGTAGAGCATAGTTGCTATACCGGCCTCCATAGGACTGTAATTTCCTTTTCCTACATTCAAACTCTCTATGGACAATCCCATTGCAATTATAATAGGCATTATTTGCATAATCAAGAGAGGGGATATGCATGTATCTACTCCTGGATACATTTTGCTCATATGCATGATATCTAGGAGATCCTAGATTATTCCTTCTAGATCTCTTTCTACATTCTTATTATTGGAAAACACTCATCAAATTCATTTTGTTGTCATTGATGGAAACAAGATCAGATGGAACTCATATACCGGCATTAGGAGGCATTTACTGACAGACACCGACATTGGAGTATCCATGGTTACACAGGCACCGACACCGGCATCAAGTACTTCGAGGAAGCCAACATAAAGGAAGATTTATTTAGAAAATCATTTTGTAATCGTTGTCAAGGATGACATTGAATATCTTTTGTAATGTATTGTAAGCCGACATAAGGCATATTGTTTGTAAGGGTATATAGGTCAGTCTGCTAGGTCATTTGGTAGAGTATGACATAGGAGAATAATAGCAGAATTGCTGATGCAAAGAATATGTATGTAGATCATTTGTATGTGAATGTTATATCATGCAATGATCTATAAATGTTTTGTAAGACATTCTTGGAGGGAAGGTGATACCGGCAATAGTGTTTAGTGTTTATGAACCAGTACAGAGTAGAGCTACAACTAGAACTCTATTTGGCATAGCAAATGCATTTTGTGAGTTCATTTTCATTGTTTTACTTCAGCAGAAGCTTGTAGTCATTGAGACTCTTTAGTGATGACCAGTGTGCCTTCCTGCATGTGCAGGCCCCCATTATATGTAATACCCTTTCATATGGCCAGTGAACTACTATTGTGGGTTACAAATCCCACCATGGATTTTCCTCTTTGAGGTTTTCCACATATAAATTCTATGTGTTATGTTGTTCATTCATATGGATGGTTTATTTGCTTCAAGTTATTAATTTATTTATTTACCAGTTTATTTGTGTATGGTATAAAAAGATTAAATCATATCTTACTTCCAGAACACTGATTCACCACCCCCTCTCAGTGTTCTTGGATTCCCACAATTGGTATCAGAGCTTAGTACCTTGGAAGAAGTTTAATAGCTTGAGGAAGATCCTGAAACCAAAATATTTGAACATGGCTATGGAGAAACAACTTGAGATGGCTCTTGAGGATTATGATGGTGAAAGGATGAAGAACTTGAAGCTGCAAGATGAATTGAATTTTGCAAATGAATTCATTCTTGTCTTGCAAGAAAGGTTACCATTAGCTCAATCCAAGAGAAAGGAACTTTTGCAAAACCCAGTGATGAGGAGAAAAAATCACTTAAGGAACAATGTCAAAAAATAAGTCAATTACACATGCTCATGAAGAATGAAATGCAAGACCTGACTATGAGGTTATCAAAAGGTACTGAGGAAAGAAAGAAGAAGGAAGACAATCTTGTTATATCTTTGAAGAACAAATTTAATGAATGTGGTATATTAACTCATGAGAATAGTCTGTTGAGAACTGATTTGGCACACTCCCAGAACAATGAACAAGAACTTGAAAGACAAATAACTACTTTGAGAGATGATCTGACTACTGCAAGTGAGTATCAAGAAAATTTCAGGATTAGTGTTGTTAGGACTTGGGAGACAACTGAGAGGGGGGGGGGGTGAATAAGTTGTCTATTAATTTCAACCCAAATATAACTTAATCAAACTTGATGCATAATACCGGTAAACCAATTTTATGTTGGTCGACAGATTAGCAGTTAGTATTAATACTGGTGAAGCTTAATGCATAAAAAAGAAAGAGAAACAACATCCACAACACATAACACATATATTTGTACATGGAAACCCTATAAGGGGAAAAACCATGGTGGGAAACCTTACCCAAAATCAGATGATACTACTGCAGATAGTATGTGTATACAAATGGGGTTTGCACATGCAGAAAGGACAACCACCTAGAGATCACTGCTCAATCACAAAATAGGAGTCACACTGACTACAATTGGATGGTTAAATCCAATGATAATGTATTGCTCAAAGTAGCATCTCCAATGCTGGATTCAATACTGGTTAAGCTCTGATAATCACCTTCAATCCTTCCTTGAACCTTCTCTATGGTCTGCTCATATGATCTTCAATATTCGCACATACTATGTTACAAAACCTTATACCATATACTATTATCTTTCTTATCCTTACTTACATCATCTCACAAATGAGATCTTACATATATACCAAAGCCTAAGACCAAATGTGTAGGCCGGCTTACCAAGAATATTACAATTAAACGAATTACAAATGAGTCAAGATGCGATGCATCATGTCAGCTCAATACATTTACAACAATATCCAGTTAATTAAATAATCTCCATAACATGTCGTGCCGATCTGGAATAGATAATGCATGTCGGTCCATAACCTAGACCAATTTGCTAGTAACAACAAATATGTCAACCCGATTAGACCAATAACCAAAATACCAAAACCAAGTGTCCAAACCATGTCTTAGACATAACCAAGTGATCTCCAGATGATAACAAGTTATCTTCAATGTCGGTGAACAATATAACCTATCGGTGAGTGATATACCGGTGACTGTGCATAAGTCACTAAACTTGTCGGTGAACATAATGTGTCGATTCAACATAACCAAAGAGCTCCAGAAGGATAAGTGTTGACATCAATGAAAAAACCAATGCAACACATCCATAATACCAACAATCTCCCCCTTTGGCATTGATGACAACACAAGATGGAAAAACATCTAAGTGCCAAAATAGAATGCCAAAAACCAAAAACCAACAATCTCTAGAATAGATCAATACCAGAAATTAAAATACAAATGCAGAGAGTATATATCTCTCCCTCAATGAATAATCTCTCTCTCTCTCCATAGGATAATATTTTTCCATAGATATCTCTACCCCTTTGACATCAAATGCCAAAGAAATAGAAATACCAAAACATACAACCAATTACAATAACCATTTGTTTTAACCAACTACTCCTCCTGAGAAGTATCTCTCCTCCATCAAAGTCAGAAAAATGTTTCTTTGTTAATTATGTCGGTTTGATGCCAATCATCAACTATATAAGTCTCTACCGGTGAAGGTATTACCCCAAGCTACTCTCTGAGATATTCAAAAGTTTCCTTAGGTAAAGGCTTAGTAAAGATATCTGCAATCTGCTCTTTAGTATTCACATATACCAATCTTACTTCTTTTGCTTCAACATTCTCTTTCAAAAAATTATATTTGATAGAAACATGTTTAGTCTTAGAGTGAAATATCGGGTTCTTAGATATATCAATTGTTGCTGAATTATCACAGTAAATTATTATAGGTTCTTTGCATTTTACCTTTATGTCCTTCAACATTTGCTTAACCCATAATACTTGAGTACAATTAGTTGTTGTTGCAACATATTCTGATTCTATTGTTGATAATGATGTACAACTCTATTTCTTGCTGAACCATGAAATCAATCTGCTACCAAGAAAGAATGCCCTGCCGATGGTGCTCTTTTTGTTATCTACATCTCCTGCCCAATTTGCATCGGTGTATGCACATAAATCAAAATTTTCATCTTTAGGATACCATAAACCAAGATTTGTTGTGCCTTGTAGATACCGGAAAAATCCTTTTCATTGTTGATTCATGATTTTCTCTAGGATTACTCTAAAATATTGAAACAATACATACTACATTCATTATATCAGGTCTTTTTTGTGTCAAATATAGTAAACCTGCAATCATAGATTTATATTTTGTCGGATTAACAGGAGCTGAATCATCCTTCAATGCCAATTTCTTAGTTGTAGTCATAGGAGTACTTACTGGTTTGGAATTTTCCATACCAAATCTCTTCAATAGTTCTTTCAAGTACTTTGTTTGACATATAAATATACCTTTATCAGTCTATGAAATCTGCAATCCTAAAAGGAATTTTATCTCCCCAATCATAGACATTTCAAATTCTTCCTGCATTTTATTAGCAAAGTCCTTACATAATCCATCTTCTCCTCTAAAAATTATATCATCAACAAAATCTTCAATAACTAGGATGTCATCATTAGTCACTTTGAAATATAAGTTGTTGTCAGCATTACCTTTAGTGTAACCAAGTTTCAAAAGACATTTGTCCAATCTAGCATACCAAGCTCTAGGAGCTTGCTTCAATCCATACAAAGTTTTCCTTAATCTTCAAACCATATCTTTAACATTTGTCAATGAAAATCCATCAAGCTATTCAATGTAAACTTCCTCTTCAAGATCACCATTCAGAAATGCACATTTTACATCCATTTGATATACTTTATATTTCTTGTGGGCTGCAAATGCAAGAAATAATCTGACTACCTTAATTCGAGCTATCGGTGCAAAGGTTTCATTGTAATCAATTCCCTATTTTTGTGAATACCCTTTACACACTAATCTTGATTTGTTTCTAATTACCTTACCATCTTCATTAAGTTTATTTTTGAATACCCATTTAGTTCCAATTACATTTTTGTCTTTAGGTCGGGGAACTAATGTCCATGTATTGTTCTTTTCAATTTGTTCTAATTCATCTTCCATAGCTTTAATCCAATGTTTGTCTTCATATGCCTCAATTATAAATGCTGGTTCAATTTGAGAAATTAAACATACCTCTTCATTTTTCAGTCTTCCTCTTGTCATAACACCCTGATACTTATTCCCAATTATCTAACTTTTAAAGTGATTTAGTCTTACATACCTAGCTATGTTCACTTGTTGTTGTTCTTCAGTCACTGTGGAATTCTCTGATGATGCCGATGTGACTAGATCCACACTCTATACTAGTGCACTCTATATAGGTTCATTTATGATCATCTCAACTACCGATTCAAAATCCATAGACCTTGAATTTCCTCTAAATTGTTCATCTATCTTCATATTTGCACTCTCAATGATTTTCTGCAATCTTTTATTAAAACATCTATATGATTTGCTCTTAGATGAATAACCAATAAATATTCCTTCATCACTTCTAGGATCAAATTTACCAATATACTCATCTCTCCTAATATAGCATTTGCTTCCAAATATTTTGAAATATTTAAGAGTAGGAGTATTACCAAACCATAGTTCATAAGGGGTCTTACTGGTTTCACCTTTGATGTGAACTCTGTTAAAAGTGTAAGCCATTGTATTCACTTCTTCTCTCTAGTACATATGAGGTAGATTTGCTTCTAAAATCATTCTTCTAGTGGCATCCAGAATAGTTTTGTTCTTCCTTTCCACAACTCCATTTTATTGAGGTGTCAGGGGTGCTGATAGTTGTCTTTTATTTCCATTCACTTCAAAAAATGTATTAAACTCCTTAGATGTGAATTCACCTCCTTGTTTTGATCTTAAACATTTGATTTTCATATCAGTTTCATTCTCTACCATTGCCTTGAATAATTTGAATTTTCCAAAAGCTTTTGATTTTTCCTTGAGAAAAGTAACCCAACACATTCTAGAATAATCATCAATGATTAGCATAAAGTATCTATCTCCCTGTAGACTTCTTGTTCTTGCCAGTCCACACAAGTCAATATTGATTAAATCAAGAACATTATTTGATTTCTCAGAAATACTCTTAAAAGTTGTTCTAACTTGCTTTCCCATTTGACATTCCTTACATACCGGATTATGAGGTTTTACAATCTTAGGTAAATCCCTTACTGCCTTAGATGAACTGATCTTTATAATGCAATCAAAATTCACATGACAAAGTCTTTTATGCCATAACCAACTTTCATCAATATGTGCAATCAAGCATGTCTTTTCATTGTTATTCAAATGAAAGATATTACCTCTAGTCTGATTACTGGTAGCAATCTTGAAACCAGTTCTATTCATGATTTTGCATTTACCATTCTTGAACTGTAACTGAAATCCCTTTTCAACTAATTGACCAACATTCAAAAGATTCTTCTTCAAACCTTCAATATAATAAACATTGTTAGTATTGTTCTTACCATCAAAAGATATAGTGCCTTTTCCTCTAATCAAACAAGCTTTATCATCCCCAAATCTTACTAGACCTCCATTGTATTCCTGAATAAGAAATTAATTTTATCACTAGTCATATGATGTGAACATCCAAAATCTATAATCCATTCATCCTTTTCTTCAATTTTAGCTGTTAGGGCCTGCTCTACCAGTGGAACAATAGGTGGTAGTTGATCTTCTTTTATTGCAACAAAATCCCATCCATTATCTATCGGTTCTTCATCAGAATCATCAGTAACACCTTCATCAACATAGTAACATGATTTGTCTCTATTCTTCTTAAATATGTATCTCTGATTTTTAGGGTTAGGTTTATATGTCCTTTTAGCTTCTTCTCTGAATCTTGCATGTCTATCAGGACATCTAGATCCCATATGACCAACTTTATTGTAGTTAAAACATTTAAATGGTGATTTACCTTCATACTTACTACCAATAGGACCTATAGGCATTTTCCTTGGAAATAGTGCTTCAAGTTCTTCCAGTTCTTCATTTTCCTTTCTGATATCTTCAAATTCTCTTGCATAAAGTGCTTTCCAATCAGATTTGTCAGATGATGATGATTATTTTATAGATGATGATGCTTTGAAGGCTAAATATGTCTTAATTGTAGCAATAGGGCCAAATTCTTCAAGCTCAAATGCTGAAAGTTTTACAACCAAGGTATCTCTAGATACTGATGTATTAAGCATTGTTCTCAACTCATTAATAGTAGTTACTTTCATTTTGTATGCTAGTGGAAATGCTCTTAAAAATTTAGAAACAATTTCATCTTCACTCAAGGATCCTCCACAATATTGTATTCCCAAAATAATTTCATTAACCCTTTCCATAAAAGAAAAAATTCTTTCATCTCCTTCCATTTTCAGATTTTCATACTTGACCCAGAAGTATTCCAGTTTTGCAATTTTGACACTGGTATCTCCTTCATTCAATGTCTCCAATTTATCCCAAATAGCTTTAGTAGTAGATTGGTCTAATAATCCCATGATTTTCTGATTTGATAAGGCGCTCAAGAGTGCTTCTCTTGCTTTGCAATCATTCTCTTGATCCTTACCCAATGTTGGTGGATTAGGTTGATTCAGTATAGGACCAACATAGCCATTCTTTGTAACATCCCATATGTTTCTTCCAATGCAATTTAGATGTGTCTCCATTCTGATCTTCCATATACCATAGTTTGTTTCATCAAGTTTTAGACTGTCCTTCCTGAAAAAGTTTGTTGCCATAGAATCTCCTCAAGCTATGAAACTTCTGCAAAAAGAGGACTTAGCTCTTATACCAATTGTTAGGACCCGAGAGGCAACTAAGAGGGGGGGGGGGTGAATTAGTTGTCTACTAATTTCAACCCAAATATAACTTAATCAAACTTGATGCATAATACTGGTAAACCAAATTTATCGGCGGTTGACAGATTAACAATTAGTATTAATACCGGTGAAACTTAATGCATAAAATAGAAAGAGAAACAACATCCACAACACATAACACATATATTTGTATGTGGAAACCTTGTAAGGGAAAAAACCATAATGGGAAACTTTAACCACAATCACATGATACTAGTGCAGATAGTATGTGTATACAAATGGGGTCTGCACATGCAGAGAGGCCAACCACTTAGAGCTCACTACTCAATCACAAAATAGGAGTCATACTGACTGCAATTGGATGGTTAAATCCAATGATAATGTACTACTCAAAGTAGCACCTCCAATGTTGAATTCAGTACTGGTTAAGCTCTGATAATCACCTTTAATCCTTCCTTGAACCTTCTCTATGGTCTGATCATATGATCTTCAATATTCGCACATACCATGTTATAAAACCCTATACCATATACCATTATCTTTCTTCTGCTTACTTACATCATCTCACAAATGAGATCTTACATATATACCAAAGCCTAAGACCAAATGTGTAGGTCGGGTTACCAAGAATATTAGAATTAAACCAATTACAAATGAGTCAAGATGCGATGCATCATGTCAGCTCAATACATTTACAACAATATCCAATTAATTAAATCATCTCCATAATGTGTCATGCTGATCTGCAATAGATAATGCATGCTAGTCCATAACCTAGACCAATTTGTTGGTAACAAAAAATATGTCAAGCCAATTAGACCAATAACCAAAATACCAAAACCAAGTGTCCAAACCATGTCTTTGACATAACCAAGTGATCTCTAGATGATAACAAGTTATCTTCAATGTCTGTGAACAATATAACCTACCGGTGAGTGATATACCAATGACTGTGCATAAGTCACTGAACTTGTCGATGAACATAATGTGCCGGTTCAACATAACCAAAGATCTTCAGAAGGATAAGTGTTGACATCAATGACAAAACTAATGCAACACATCCATAATACCAATAAGTGCTGCACATTTGGATGACTTATTGAAAAGACAAAGGTAGATTGATGATTCTAGAGGACTCAGATTTGTACAAGGTGAAAGCTCCAGTACTGCAAATCAAGATCAGGGAACTAGTATGTAGAACTCATCAGAGCAAAGGAAACTAGTAAGACAATCTAATGCTTATAAATTCAATGGTAGATGTTTTGTTTGTAATAAATTTGGGCATATGGATAAACAATGTAGAAATAGAGGAAATCAAAACTACAATTTTGTTCTCAGTCAATGCACAAATTGCAAGAAGTATGGTCATAGATCAGAAGATTGCGGAATCAATGTTAAATGTCATGCATGTGGAAATTTTGGAAATTTTTCTAATCATTGTAGGTCAAGGAATGACACTAGATATGTCAAAGAAATTCAAAAGAACAATGTTACATGTTATGCATGCAACAAAATAGGTCATATCGCAAAGTACTGCAGAAGCAAGAGTAAACTGATTAGCAATGATAAAGATAATGAGAAAGGAAAGCAGAAGGTAGATGAAATACAACAAGATCACACCAAGAGATGGGTTAGAAAATATAAAGAACCAAGTGGAAATGCAACAACATCGGTAACTCAACTAGTAGAATGGAGCATTCCTGCATTGATAGGAAATTCCACCGGTAATTGAGGCATAGGCCTTAGGGGTTGGAAAATTTATTGAAAATATTACATATTCCCCTAGAGGAGATTGGAAGAGATCTGGAGAGTTGAGTTCATCATTGTTGAAGGTTCATCCGGCATAAGACTGCGAAACCGACATCCGGTAGGGTAGATCATGAAGCATTTGTGATAGAGAAAGATTAGGGTTTTATTCACTGATAAAAAGGGAAAGTGGATTCATTTTCACTCACCCTACATTCAAGCATTCAGAGTGAAGCAAAGGAAAATTTTAGGTGAACTAAGAGCGAGAAAAGACATTCTAAAAGGATTTTGAGCAGTTATCTAAGAAGCACTCAATCTTCCACTAGCGTTCACTTTCAGGTATTCTTCAAAAATGACATATGGATCTTCAGCTCCTAATTTTACTACAAATCCAGCCATTGTCGAAGTTAAGGATAGGTTGAGGCCTGTATTCAAAGAGGTTCTCCTCATTGCTAAGAAAGAAGACTCTGCAGGAGCATTTTCTAAGGTTCCTGATGACATGATGTATGTTGAAGATGTGAGGGCATCCATTCACTACACCTTGGAGGATCTAGGCATAGAGGAAATCAAAGGGATGTATCAATCCATGATACTGGATAGCTCTAGAACCATCAAGCCAGAATACAAAGCAATTGAGGATCTAGGGTTAACTGGTATTCTGTACATACCAAAATTCAAAGATGAGATCATCAGATACATTCTGAGCAAGGTTCATAATGAGTTCATTTGGTTGGATTGACCTTACATAATCACCAAGGAGGCTATTCAAGTAGTCACCGACTTACCTAAAGTTGGACAAGTACCTAGCAAGAAATTTTCCAACATTGAGGTTGAGAAACTCACTGATGCAACTCATGATAGTAGATCAATGAGGATCATCACAATCACCGACAATGATGTGAAGTTTGCAAGCATGATAATAGGTTATAAGGCAACTCAATCTAGCTGATTGAATTATATTGCTAGTTCTTGTATTCATGTTGCATATCAGATGCTGAGGAATGGTGCAAAATATGATTTATGTGAATGGTTGAGGAGTAAATTGATGTCAAACCTTGGAAAGATCAAGGGAGTTAAGAAATAAACTTTTAGGTATGGAAATTTGATTGTTTGTTTAATGCTTTACTTCCTCAATGAGTTACCTGGTCTAGGGAAGAAGCATTGGGTTCATGACACACCGGTAGGTATTCAGATCAAGGAAGAAATCATTGGTCTTGGTACCAGAAGAAATGAGAAACTTTGGGGTTATTTCAAAATATTCTAAGAAAACATGAGGTAGAGGGAGAGATTATCAAAGAACATTGTGGAGAAGTACTCCACTGATATTTGTTTCATGGTGAAGACCAATGAAACCCTCATGGAAGCAGTTGAACCAAGGACCATATGGGTTAGAGAACTTGGATATGAGGTGGATGATAACATTCTAGGTCTCTATGCAAAAATGTTGCTAGATGCCCCAATTGGATGATAAAACAGAGCATTTTGGCATGGCAGAAGAGAAGGCCTTTGAAGTCAAAACTGGCTTCAACAGAAAGAGAAGGGAGAAGAAAATAGACAAGATGTCTGCATATATACATGATGTAATTCATAAGATAGACACTCAACTGGGTTCTAGATCCAAACCGGCAGTAGAATTGGTAGTGGCTAGTACTGCAAAAGTAAAGAAGCCTGAATCTTACATTTCTACCATCACTTCTAATTCTGACCCTGAGGACAATGAACCTCTATCTTTCAGAAGGGTACAAAGGAAGAAATTAGATCAGCCACTGATAGAGTAGAAGAAGGTGGAGCCTAGGAGGGGACTTGTTAGAAAGACAACTAAACCTACTGCACCGCCACCTCCGGCAAGGAAGCCTATACAAAAGAGAAAACCAGTTACATCTAATCTAGAAAACCCAAGCAAAAAGAAGAAGAGTGATGATACTGACTTCGGTAAGAACAAAATGACCTGTGCTAAATTAATTGATGAAATTAGAAAGGATGGAATTTTGAAAAATTTATCTATGTATTATGAGGATTTAGAAGAAAGTGAGTAGAATGAGATAGAAGAGGCAATTTTGTTGCATATAGATATCTATAAGAAAGCCTTAGTAGAAATTTTGGAGGAAATACCTCTATCATTGTACAATAAAATAGATGCTAGAAGACTTGACGTAGTCAAGAGAGATAGGGAGATCAAAGAGGTAGAACTTTTGACTTTATGTGGTTCTATTAGTAATGATGAAATGAAGAGATGTATTGATGTTGCTAATAGGACAATTTTCAGTAGTAAACCCTAACAAATAAGCCTAATGATGGGCAGAGTTAATGAGGTGATAAATGAGACCAGTGAGGGTTGGACAAAATTCTTCTAGAAGAATCCAGACTTTCTTACATCTCATGAAGAATTTGCTAAGGCAAAAACTTCCACCACTCCTGATAAATCAAAAGGGAAAGGTATTTTGGGAAGTTCAACTCTAATTTTGACTAAATCAATAGTAACTATAGATATACAAAGACAACCGATAGTAAAGGAAAGTGTATAGTTTGTACTGACACAAACTATTTTTGAGCAAGGCAATGTACATGATACTGTGAATATTGTGGATAATACTCCACTAGCAGTAATTGACACTACACCAAGTGGTGAACCCACCAGCACTAAAGAAGATAAGGTAAAGGGAATTGAGTCTACACCGGCAGTTCATATTGATTCCCCAGCAAAGGTTTTGGCAATTGAGACCTCTCAAGTTGAGAAGAAATTAGTCACTGTCATGAGTCCAACTGAGTTAATGATGATGGATACTCAGAAACTATTAAAGGAGGGATTTGCAGATAAGGGAATAATAGATAAATCAGTTACAGTGTTGCATAAATTAATCCTTGATTGTTAGATTGAGAATGAAGAAAGCCCTTCTAACAAGCTTAAAACACTAATGGAGCACATATCTAACAATTTGCAATCACCGCAACAGATATCAGACCAGCAAGCGTTAGAAATATTTACTGTGGCTAAAAAGGTTACCTTTGACTAGATCATTGAAACAGAGAAAAAAAAATTGAAGCTAAACTCATTCTTATTGAGAATTGTTTGAAGCAATGTACAAATATCTATAGGGTATGTTGTAACATAGAAACTCTTGCAACAAATGTAGATATCAGATTAAAGGAATTACATGTTAAGGTTGCAAATATTGCTAATTATTTTGATGGATTAACCTCACTGAAAACATCTGTTGATGGACAAATTTTGTCCTTGGAGAACCAAATTTTTGTTTTTGAGAAGGAGAGAGATAAAATCATTCAGAGAGCAAGGAGTCTTAGAGGATTGGCGAGTCCTAGATTGGATTCACTCGATGTACATAAAAGAGAGTGTATGGACATGATTGCTAAACCCACACCGACAGAAGTCAAAGAAAAGGAAACATTGGCACACTTACTAAGTGGACTAGCATCAATATCTAAAAATTTCAAAACCGGCTGGGATACATACCTACAGTTGTTGGATAAGGCTTACCTGGAAATTTTGAAGTTAGTCAAGCTCTGGTAAAACAAATAGTATTTATTCATTCTTTTGTTCTGAATTCTTTCAATTCTTTCACTAGTCTTTGGCATTGATACCAAAGGGGGAGTGTATATATGTGAAAAATAGAAAAATATCATATAGGAACATATGGGAAGGACATCATAATATCAGAAGGAGTGTATTTCTCAAAGGGAGCATATTTCAGTTGAACCGGCAGGGAATCCATTTTTCACATGAGTGTTGCCATCAATGCCAAAGGGGGAGATTGTTGGCAATTGACACTCATCAGATTCATTTTTTTGTCATTGATGGCAACAAGATCAGATAGAAGTCATATACTGGCATTAGGAGGTATTTACCGATAGACACTGACATTAGAGTATCCAGGGTTACACAAGCACCGACACCGGCATCAAGTACCTCAAGGAAGACAACATCAAGGAAGATTTATTTAGAAAATCATTTTGTAATTATTGTCAAGGCTGAAATTGAATATCTTGTGTAATGTATTGTAAGCCGATATAAGGCATATTGTTTGTAAGGGTATATAGGTCAATCTACTAGGTCATTTTGTAGAGTATGACATAGGAGAATAATAGCAGAATTGTTGATGCCAAGAATATGTATGTAGATCATTTGTATGCAAATGTTATATCATGCAATGATCTGTAAATGTTTTGTAAGACATTCTTGGAGGGAAGGTGATACTAGTAGTAGTGTTAAGTGTTTATGAACTAGTACAGATTAAAGCTAGAACCGGAACTCTATTTGGCATAGCAGATGCATTTTGTGAGTTCATTTTCATTCTTTTACTTCAGCAAAAGCTTGTAATCAGTGAAACTCTTTAGTGATGAGAAGTGTGCCTTCCTGCATGTGCAAGCCCCTATTATATGTAATATCCTTTCATATGGCCAGTGAACTGATATTGTGGGTTACAAATTCCACCGTGGTTTGTCCTCTTTGAGGTTTTCCACGTATAAATTCTATGTGTTATAGTGTTAATTCATGTGGAAGGTTTATTTTCTTCAAGTTATATATTTATTTGTTTATCGATTTATTTGTGTATGGTATAAAAAGATAAAATCATATCTTACTAGCAGAACACTGATTCACACCCCCCTCTTAGTATTCTTGGATCCCAACACTTATGCCCTATGGCCATGACCATTACATGCAAAGCAATAACCAGTAAAGGATGGCATATGACTTACAAATTTATTCTGCCATGCATTAGGAGATCTTACCAGTTTAGCATCTCCATTTCTACTTCTCCGAGAATGGATCCTAGGTTGTCCATTCTTTGTAGCTCTTTGATCTGATCTCTTCTTCTCCCATACTTGTCATTTCCTTGTCTTCTACTGGTAGAAGGTCTTCTTTTGTCATGCCCAAACTTCTAGGCAAAAACACAACAACAATTTTTTTTTTAAAAGGTGTGATAAATAAGTTTGTCTATACTAAGGGTTAACTCATGCATTAAAAGAATGGGTACCTAAAGTTAATTTAATTAACACAACAAATATAGCATTTACATTTTTAATACTAAAATAATTTTACCCAAGGAGTCATCACAACTTAATTTATTAATTAATTAATTTACCCCAAATAATTATTCAATTTTTTTTAATCAAGAGATAATAATCATCCCTAATAGTATTTAATTGCTTTTGAAACTAATTAAAATAATGTTAACACATATTCCATGGTATTCAAAAATAATTAATTGAGCAATAGTAATTAATGTTTTTAAATTCGCCTATTAAAATTAACTAAATCAAATATAATAATTTCCTAGTCATTAACTTCACATTAATGTCGAAATAATTCCCCTTAAACATTAAATATTAAATATTTAATATCCGACATTTAAATTACCCCTTTAACCTAAAATTACTCATTTTACTATATAAAATATCCATTAGTAAATTCTTTAAAAAAATTACCCATACATGTGTATAATATTACCTATATAAATAAATATTTACATTTCCAACTATATCCCTAATATCTATAAAAGAATAATTATCCTAAAATAATTATCTTAAGTCAAATGGGTTTTCTCATTTCAAATCTTTAAAAGGGTTTCCCCCTTTATTATTTCTCTTTATTTTATTTTAACCCTAATTAGGGTTTATTTTATTTTAAATCCTTATGACTCTCTTCTTTTATTTTTTCTTTTGTGTTTCTATTTACCCTAACCTGAAATACGGTTAGGGTTTTATGTTTTCTAACATAATCTTTTTCTTTGTG
Organism: Cryptomeria japonica; assembly: GCF_030272615.1. Lineage (NCBI taxonomy): Eukaryota > Viridiplantae > Streptophyta > Pinopsida > Cupressales > Cupressaceae > Cryptomeria > Cryptomeria japonica. Next base: position 260,263,203 of record NC_081414.1, on the reverse strand, counting down.
ACTCTATGCATGTGTGTGTTTTTGCAGGGAAGAAGGGGTGGCGAAGTTCATGGCGGAGGAAGCCAATGGAGGCGTAGGGAGAGGTGGGGGTTGTGAGCCGCATGGTAGCACCACTATGGATACCCACAGTGGCAGCCATGGTTTTTCCCACTGTCGATACCCATGGTGGCGGCCGAGCTTCCACAGTATGATTTTTTTTTTTAGGTTTTTTTTTTTAATATATAATTATATTTATATATATATGTATATAATATATATATATATATATGTATATATGTATGTATATATATACATACATATATATACATATACATAAATATACATATACATATATATATACATATATACATACATACATATATACATACATACATACATACATACATATATATGTATGTATGTATATATGTATATATATGTATGTATATATATATACATACATATACATATACATATACATACATATATATGTATATATATGTATGTATATGTATGTATGTATATATAGATATATACATACATACATATATGTATGTATGTATATATAGATATATACATACATACATATATGTATGTATGTATATATCTATATATACATACATACATATATGTATGTATGTATATATCTATATATACATACATACATATACATACATATATATATACATATATATGTATGTATATGTATATGTATATGTATGTATATGTATATATATATATATGACTGTGAAAAGAAGTTCAAATGCTGAAAGAACCAGATCTGAAGATAAAAATATAAATTTGTTCTGATTTGAAATAATATTATCTTTTTGAACTAGAATATTAAATAAAAGAATTTTCTTCTACAGGTTTATAGTATATGTATATTTTTTTGTTTTATTTGCAACAACATATCTATTTTATTTCTCTAAATACAACAATTTAGTTATATGTAGTGCAATAGATATTAAAATATAAAATAAATATATATACTTAAATATGCATTTTATTTTCTTTTTCATTAACTTAGAGCAGGTATATTTTAAAACATAGAATGGATTCTTTTCTTTCTACACCATGAAGCCCTTTTTTTTTTAAAATAAGAATGCATAGGTCAATATTTCCATTAAATGAGTATTTTTCCAGATTAATAAAAGTAACAGAAATGTTTTACTCTATAATTGCAACTAAATCTTTCACATTTCTCATTTGTTCATTTAAACAACAAGATGCATAAATTGAAAGGGATTAAAACTAACCCTTGAGAAGTAATTACATATACATTTTTTTTGTTTAAAATATAGACATAAAATAACATTTCTTTTCTATTAATAACTGCACATCTAACATTCATTTTGCAGAAAAGATAAGATTAAATGAAAAACAACTTAAAAATTTATCTAACTCTTTCCATTTCAACATGCATTTCTTTCAATAGCAATTAAAATAGAAAACTGATTTCATTTCCTACTTTATTTCAAGCAAAAATAAAATATAAAGGAAAAACTCAAATGCATTTCTTTTTTTATTTTATTTCTTGCAATAAAAATACTCAAATAAGCATACATTTCTTTTTCTGTTTCCTTTACACAATATTAAGAAGGTTACAAACTCAAGCCTCTTCATTTCTACAAAATGAGGGCTTGTCAAAAATAATTTTTTCTTTACATTGAATCTAAATACATTAAATAGGAACCTACAAGTGGACTTTAGTCAATCCTTTACTCCAAATAAAACCTGCAATAAAATTTGTAGGTTGTGACCATGGAGGCTCACCTCTTAACCTAGGCTTACATGAATCCACCCCTGAGTTAGGAGACCCAAAGCTAAATGAGATACAAACATTTCAAAGAAAACACAAGAAATACTCACAATATTTTAACTCCTAACCCAAGGATACACGAAGTCACCAAGTGACTATTTCTTTTGTGAGGTGAAGGTAGACCAAGTGCATAGAGGAGAATTTGTAATATGGAGAACACAATGTCTTTACAAGGCTACAAAAATAAAACCACCACAAGTCACATGCTTGTCCCAAAATACCCTTATGTCCCCCATGGCATACAACCCAAAAATCTCCCCTTTTGACCCCCTTTGCATAAACATAAAAATACAGTGCAGCAAGGGTCCCATAACCCTTGTGTATCTCTCTCTTCCAAGAAGAGAGTCTCTACACTCTTAGGCTATCAAGCAACCCTTCACCCCCAAGGCTACTCTACCCTCCCAAGGGTGAGTATGGCCTTGAAACACCCAAAAACATAAATCATTCAACAAATAACAAAAAACACAAGGAAGGACTCAAGATGAACTTCCCAAAACTACAAAGAAAACAACAAGCAAAAGCACATACAATCCTTTTCACATTTACAAAAAAAATATTTACAAGAATGAATTTCTACCAACCTTAAACCTACAAATGGAAATGAGGAGAAGTTGAAGAAGAGATTCCCAATCCACTATTATTTTTCTTTCTCCATATTTAGAAAATGCAACTCCAAGAAACCAAAAAAAAAACTACAACAAGAATTCTAAGTCTCCCAAAATGGAGAGTGGGTGATCAAGATCCTAAATCTCAAACCCTTCCCTAAGTAGACTCTTCTCACTCTTTCCAACCTCTTGGAAAGGGTGAGAGATTTCATAGGTTGGTCTTCCCAACCTCTTATAGGCTCTCTAAAAAAGGCAACCCAAAAAGGTAAAAGAAAAATGGGGAAGAGCAACTATCACTCAATTGGAAGGTTTTCTAACTTAAGAGAAATCCTCAAAAGTTGATTTTCGGCCATATTGGAAAACTCAACTTTTGAGGTAACTTGGCAGTCACCTGGGAGTGGACATGTGGCTAAAATTGACCTTTACCCATAGGTATAATATATGGACCTTTAAAAATACCCCTGACCTAACCTTAGGAGTTAGTTTGACCCTCTAGAAACTCACCCAAAGTTTACCTACGGGTCAACCTTGAGTTGGCCTTTCTAATGACTCTCTATCCAAAACTTTCTTGGGACCATACTAGGATATTTTAAAAAAATCATTGGTTAAACAAATTCCCTCCAAGGGACATGTCACTGCCAGCTCACTTCACAACACATGTGTCAAGTGACACCATATAAATACATAATATTTAAATACACATGGTAATGTCCCTTTTTTTGAATTAACAAATTTAATAAATTCAATCTAAACACACATTCAAGCATGAACATTGACAAATAAAACACATTACACATGAGGTGTTGTCTCTCCAAATCGACAAACCTTGGCTTCACAAACGCACATAGGTTTAACTTGATTCTGCGAATAGTTTCCATGGTCACATGGATTAGTTTTCCTGCACATCTCACTTTGCACATTAGTAATCCCAATAATCACATATAATATTAACATATGAAAAGAATACAATTCAGACACTTGCATGCAATTCCAATTATAATAATCAAGTTACCAATTATCCAATAAAATCCACATAAAATAAATTACTCAATGGCATCATCATAATCATCATGAAATTCAATCATTTATAAGGCATGCATCCATAATTTATAACATCATAATAAAGTACTGCAAATTAGAGATAAATGACATACACCATATCAATGTTATCCAATCACTGGATCATATAGAATCTATATCTATAATGCATCAAAATAAAGTATCAATAATAGGTCTAAACATGAAAAATAGCTGCAAAGCTATGACAGCTTAGGGTAGGGCCTCACATCTTTGTTGTCTTCTCATTTTCCTACTTCTGGTGAAGTTGTCTTGTCCCATCTTCCCTTTACCTTTGGGATCTGCATTGTTCCTCCTTCTTGCAACATCAGTCTTCATTCTTGTCTACAAGTCTTCATGAGTTGTGGTTATATCAACCTTCTTTCAAGGAGTATTCTGGATAGTGAAGGTTTGTCCCTTGTTCTCTCCATTTGAGGAGACAAACAAAATGTCATTGTGGGGGACATTCTTGTTGGTGGAGCATTCACCGGCACCACTTCCTAATCCTCCGATATCCTTGGAATGCTTTTGCTTATTCAACATCTTGTCCAAGCCATCACTACTTCCATCAAACTAGATTCTTACCTTGAGCTCATCCTGACACTTCTCAAGGTCATTTCGGAGAACCTCCATTTCTCCAAGTAGCTGCTGATATTATTTATCTTTTACCTCTAGCTCAGATACTATATCTTTACACTAACACTCCTTGGTGTCTTTTTCTTGAGTCTTGAACTTTGAGATACATATCTCTAATACTATAGCAGCATTCTTGAATAACTTGTACTCATTCCTCACACTACTAAGTTCTTCGAGTGCACTTACAAGATCACTTTCAAGATCAACTTATATTTCCTCTTCTTCTTCACCTTCACTATCATTGGCAAACACGTATTGTCCATAGGAGTGATCTGCATGATCATTCTCAGATGTGTGCCTCTCATCTTCTGATTCTTGAGCCATGAAGAAGCAGTTTCCTTCTTCATCAAAGTTGTGATTGCTAACAGATCTGCCTTCATCATTTGCAAATACATGAGGTGCATTTCTCATCCTATCTTCACAAGTTGGTTCTGCACTAGTGGGCTCATTTCCATAGAGCTTCTTCAATCTCTCCCATAATATTTTTGTCGATATGCATCTATCCACGTGTGAGAAGACATCAATTTTTAACCCATAAAGTATAGCCTTCATTGTTGCTTCATTGCACTGGTTTCTTCTTTCTGCATCTGAATCGGTAGGAGGACAGACTTTACTAGGGCAATCATTTATAGCAGACATTCAGACATCATACCCTAGAGAAGATAAGTGAACTTCCATTCTACAAATCCAAATGGAATAGTTAGACCCATTAAACATCGTAGCTGGGATTGACACTAAACAGACCATTGTGTCCTTAAGCCAAAATCTACCCAAGTTGGAGAAAGCTCATCTGACTGAGAACCTAGGCTTTGATACCAATTGTTAGACACAGTGCACCACTGAGAGGGGGTTGAATCAATGGTCCTCAATATTTTCCCTTTAACTATCCTATGTGTGTATATTGGTTATCAGATCAAACTCAACAAAGAATTATCAGCTAGTGGGGAGACTAATCACAAATGCATTCACACATAAAGGGACATCACATAGCACTAGCATATACAAGGAAAACCTAAGATGGGAAAAAACTCAGTGAAAATTTTTGTTGGAGACTATTGCTCCAATCCATCCTCACAATGAATATTTGATTACAATGTTTAGGGCACCAACCCAAGGAGCTACAACTCAGTGAAAATATAACATAATCATTTACAAATTAATAACCTTGTTACACATAAATTTTGTAACACTTAATATATCTGTTGGATCTCTTGTCTAGTTCACTATCGATTCTCTCTCTGTCGGTTAACTCTATTGGTTACCTCTTCTCTCAACTGCTTTGCTGCTCTCCACCACCAGTCTTGATATCTCAGTTTGATATCTTGCATCTAATTCCTATCGGTCCTCTATTTCCCTTCTCTGCAATCTGCTATGGCTCTTCTTTGCCTGTTAAGTCACCACTGGTATACTTCTCTCACAAACTCACTTGCAAACTAGTGGTTCCTCACTATTGCCAATTAATACTTGCAACATGATTCTCTGTCACACTCAGTCTCTCTTTTGATACTCATGGAGTACTTGACTCATCTCTCCTCAAATGTAGCAACACTCTCTCATTCAACAACTTTCCAGTTGCTTTAACCTTACTGGTTAAACCTTTGCCAAAACCTATTACTAGTTGTCTTGTTTTTGCTTGATCTCTATGATTCTTTGTAGATATCACACTTCATCTACTTCTCTATTCGGCCTTGTGCATCACTTGGCAGCATCTCTTTCTGAGGCATCATCAAATTTGTCTTTTGCCCTCATATTTGCATTTAGACATTCCCACCAAAAGCAACATTCAAACTTGGCGCCTTAGGGTTTCTTCCACTAATCATGAGGCACATTGAATCCCATTAGATCTCATTTGATCTGAGCTCCAAGACAACTATCTACACATCACTGTCATTAATGTGCCTTCCAATACACATTTGCTATGTTTAGCAAACATGGCCTTATATGTCAACCTGCATCTGCCAAATGCCATAAATATCTCAATTGTTTTCTTTGACAAGTGATATGATCCTCCTTCCTTGATCCACTCACAAAATTTCTCCTTCAATCTGCTTCGATCTACAAGATCAGTCTTTTCTAGATTTCTGTTGTTTTCTTCATCTTGAGCCGCAATCCTCTACTTTTCTTCATTGAGCCTCACAGTCACTATTTAATGTCAACCAACCACCAGCTACCTCACCAACATGGCACTTCACCAACCTTTGTGAGCTTTCCACTTCAACTCCACATGGCATCCTTTTTCAGTATCCACTTCAACAAAGATCTTTGTGTCGGCTAGACTCGATCACTGACAATCAACACACAACTGGTCCTTATTTTTTGTCAGTTCTCTAACCCTACCAATGCTTCACATTTTATCGGTTAACCATCATGTCTTCAATTTGTTGATCTATCAGTGGAACACCTTAACCGGTCACCAGACATGCCTATCCATAGCATGCACATTCTCATCAGGTAGGAGCACATCACTTAGCCTCTTTGCTCTCTTGCCGGTGGAATACTCAACTGTTCAGTACTCTTTCTAACCTACCTTAAGCACATCATCATCAGATGGGAGTCTTTTGCATCTACACATTGTTGCATTACCGATGGACATACTTACCAGTAAACACCTTGATAACACCATGTCATCACCCTTCAACTGACTCTATCTTCAATCCAGCCATATCTCAACCGGTTTGTCAAAGTGACAAACCCATCACTTATTTACTCTCATTTTTCTGTCCAGGTGGCTTACCATGCCTTCTATGTCGGTCTAGTGCATATCCCTAATTTCATGCACTTGACGCATCCCTTTGATTCATCGGTAGATCCAATGTGAGTCTTCATTCACCTGCCTTCTACTTCTATCTTATCTCATAGAACTAATATGCATACTTTGTATAATAGGAGATAAGCTCCACTTACCAGTGGGAGTGAGTCATATTCATTTGCATTTTACAATGCACTCATGTGACTTCCTTGTTTGTACACTGGTCATATGCTTGTCAGTTGGCAACCACTCACTTGGTTGATTTTTCTTCACTATGTCAACACATTACTTACCAGTTGATATAATCTCCTTACTGGTGATAGATTAAACTAGTAACATGTCCATATCATCCACACAAGTCAAACACTAACTTGTGTATCAGTGACTCGAGAGGTCTTTCCTCTGAATGGCATTCTCTTCTTTACCGGTGACCTGCAACACTAGTTGACATCAATGACTTCATGTCAACAATACTCCTATAATGGTTGTCCTTCTATACTAGTTGACATCAAAGGCAACACGATGCCGATACCTAAGTCCACTAGGGGCTTGGTGCATCTTTCCTCCTTGATGTGGAAGAAGTCTTTCGATCTTGTTTCCTTGTACTTTACCGACAGGTTTGGCATATGCTCATACCCTCTCTAAAGTAAGGGATAAATGTAGCATCATAAAATTGTGACCCTTGCAATTTTTGACTACATTAGGGTCCGCATGAATGTGAATCAAATCCCTAAGCCTGATCAGAGACCAAAGACTTGCTCGACACCTGAAAACTGCACCTTTCTTTCCTCCGCACTTCCCGAATTGCATCCTATCCTAGAAAAAAGGGCAGGATAGGGGAACCATGCCCCTTTCCTAGTGTCCCTATCCTCCTAAGATAGGGGTGTGGTGCCCCTGTCCCTACCATATTTTGGGGCAGGACACTTCCCAATTTTCAATTAGAGGTTGTGCATTGAGCAGGAAAACTCCCCCGATGTCAGCCTTCAATAAACCTATTTGATGAGTATATAAGTTGCATTCACTTTTGTATTTTGCATGGATGATAAGCAAAGATTTTTAATAAGCAATAAGTTCATGAGATCACGCATTCAAGCATCCCTTTCAAGCATTGAGAATTTCAAGTCTCCTTTCAAGGCTAGGTGTTGCGTTCAATTCAAGGATTCAACCATTGAAGAGGATATTCATTCCAACATTCAACTTCATAAAAAAAATTCTATCAACATTTCTATCACAACCTCCCTTGAGGTGATTTGCATTTCAGTCTTTCATTTACATTTACTTGCAAGTACTTTATTTCAACATTTGGTTAATTCCAAAACTAGGGTTTGACCTGAAGGCAAACCATGAATCCCAACTCATTTTACTCTCTAATATGTGTGTAGGTTATAGGTGCACATCTGTACTTTCATATTTGGACTTCATTTGTACTTTCAGATTTGGACTACATATTATTGCTAGATCTAGGTGCACAACTTCATCCTATGCTTCTATATCGAGTTATAATCAGATCTTTGTCACTTTTTCATTTGGTCACAAGTACATAATTCAATCAATTCAAATCTCATTCCAGAAGAGGGGATTGACTTACCATTCCTATATAACTTTGAATTCAATCTCCTTCTCTGAAGGTAGAATCTAGTGCAATTTCCCCCCTCTTCTAATGTAATGCGTGAAAAGTGTTTGAAGAGAAATACAAAGTGAAACTTTCATTTCTCCTCAAAGGGAAGAAACGATTTCCTCTAGATCTCTCATTCGCTCATTTTTCCCAACATTACAACACCTATAAGTTGTTTCAATGATATATTTCATAGGGCATATTCCAAGTTAGAATCCCCCTATAGTTTAGCTAAGCCAACAACTCTGTCTATGTATTATGTTGCATTATATCCACTCACTTCAATGTTTGTGACCAAAAAAGCTCCTCCAGGAGCTAATATCTCTAAGGCCTACGTTGAGGCTATAAGTGTGAATAAAGAGATGTGGCAAATTGGATATGGTCTAGCCACAAGACCAAATAATCAGATGATATAGCCTATAGCACCCTGAGTTACACATCACACTATGATTCCTCAACATACACCTCCCAGTCAAGTTGCCACAGATAGTAGCAAAGCCATAGTCCTATATCTAGGGCCTTCTATTACCAAGATTCTAGCTAACGAAGGATCCTTTTTCTCCCAGACTCCCGAGAATGGAGATAAAAAGAATTCCAACATCAAAGAAGATATAAAAGAGATTATTGAAATGTTGAGGAAATTGACAACAAAGGTGTCCTACTTGAGAAATCAAACATATAATAATAGGACTATAGAACAAGGAAATTTCAATCCACAGTCAAGGTTTAATGCAAATAGGCCCCCCAGACCATGGAATACCAAGCCTAACAATGGAGGATTAGTTTCTCCTCTGGATAATCCTCCTATAGGGGATAGAAACCAACAAGTAAGGGTCAATTAAGTTGAATGTGCTCTAAGTGATTGGTGTAGGATTCATAATACTGACAGCCATGCTGAGAAGGATTGTTGACAGTTCAAAATTGCTAATGATATTTTTTAGACTAAGGTAATGGCTTTATCACACGTGGAAGAACCTAGTAAACAAAATACTTGTAGAGAAATAGTTCCTACTAATTACGACATTGTTCTGGTACTATAAATCTTTTTGAAATATTAAAGACTAGCTAGTCCCAAAATTGCATCTTGAAAAGCCACTAACAATGGTGAATTCTCATTAGTGGTAGAATATTATGTGTTTCCATTGCAGCGAGCGGAATCCTCTGAGTCAGAGACTGAGGAGATATATACCACTCAATAGTTCAACAAAGGAAATACTTACAGTCTAAGAAGTAAGTCATATAACAAAAATAAGGAACCATTCACCACCTCTATGCCACCTAATAATTATCAGACACCTCCTAATCCTTGGGCTAGTAACATAATTGAACCACCTAAGGATAATGATGCCTATAAAGTGCTTATGGCACCTAAAACTACCAAAATGGAAACTCAAGCTAGTAGTGGTAATGCTAATTAATTAATAAGTTACCTAACAGAAGAAATTAAGTGAAAGTTAGTCTAGCCTTGACTGAGCTGATAAAAGCCGCTATTATTAAAATTGATTTTCTTAAAGGACTTGAAGAACAAGTAGAAAGAGAAAAGGGGCATAAAGCCAAAGATAAATAAATTATGCCAATAGCCGAAGCACATGTGGCTATCTATAAATGAAAAACTAAAGTCCTACCCTTCCTTTTAAAACTTAAAAGTGTTTGGTAAAAATATTTATAATTATTTGATTGATTCAAGAGTGTCTACTAATGTTATACCTCTAGCAGTATGTCAAGAATTAGGAATTACTCCCGCTAAGTCAAACAAAAAATTAACTCAACTGGAACAAATAGATTTATCTCAAGTTATAATCAGATCTTTGTCGCTTTCTCATTTGGTCATTCTAGAAGAGGGGATTAAGATACCATTCTTATATCACTCAGAATTCAATCTCCTTCTCTGAAGGTTGAATCTAGTGCATTTCCCCCACTCTTCTAATGTAATACGTGAAGTGTTTGAAGGGAAATCCAAAGTGAAACTTTCATCTCTCCTCAGAGGGAAGAAAATATTTCCACTAGACCTCTCATTCGCTCATTTTTCCTAACATTATATTTTGGTGAACCCAACGTCTTGCATGCTTTCCTTTGAATAAAATTGCAATTTTAATTTTTCTGCACACTTAGTGGTTAATTCATTCAAAACCCTAGTTTTAAAATTGAAATTGAACTTGTGTTTTTCTTTCTATTGTCTTAGATCTAAATATTGCTTTTTTTGTCAAATTCAATTTCCTCCTTGTCTTGTTCAATTTGCAAAATCAACTTTACAAATTTAAGTTGTTAATTGTTCAAACCCTAATTTTCAAAAATTATCTTGAACTTGTGCAAAAATTGAATTTCTATTCAATTTTCAGATTTGTGATTGTTTCCAGATTTGCCTTCATTCCCTACTATTGAAAATTTTAATTTCCCTCTTCTCTTCAAAATTCAAATTTCAAAAATTAAGTGGTTAGGTCATAAAACCCTAATTTTCAAAATTAATTGAATTTTGTACAAATTTCAATCAATTTCATTCAAATTTTGATTTCTAAACATTCTCCAAGGTGTCTCTCCCCTTTAGATTTGACCCTTTTCAGATTTGCAGTCCAATTCCCTTTTTTTTCTTCAAAACCCTAATAAGGTCCTATTTTCACATTTGAACCTTATTTTCGCCTATCTAGAAATCATAAAATCTGCCAATTTTGGGGGATTAGCTTTAAAATCATCGTAATATTCATCCTTGAAAATTTTGAAATAAGTTGATCAAATCGTGTGCATCTTTGCCATGGTCCTCGACTTTTTTCCCAAAATTTTGGGAGACTGTTATGACTGTATTTAATAACCTAAATCCAAAAGATTCTATGCTTTTGCTGATTTTTGATAACTCTAAAATAAAAAATATCTCCAAAATTCAACATTTCAAATTTTAAGAAATTTTTTAAAATTAAGAGGTTAATTATATTCTGCCCTGATTTTAAAATTTTTGTTTTTTTATCAATTTTACAAGTGGTATCCCCTTGGCCCTAATTTTAAAATTCCAATTTCCTTTGAAATTGTGTCATTATATTCCTCCAACAAAGTTCAAATTGTTTAATCATTATTTTCTTAAATTTTGCATTACTCAATTTCGTAAGCTTTGTTCAAAATTCAAAATTTTAATTTTCCCTCTAGTGCATGAGTTTTACCACTATTATTCCTACCTACACTATCCCCGTTAGATGAAGCATTAGAATTAAGGCTTCCCAAGGTTTAATTACCGAGGAGATGGTGCATAATTTGGGTGACTTCTTTAATGAGGATAATGCTAATTCTTCCCATCCCAATCATGAGCCCATTTATCCCATTGATAAATCCCATGATGAAGAAGAAGCTTTAACGAGGGTCTCCATAGATCAACTTTCAAAATTGGACAATCAATTTGATAACTTTCAACAATGGATGTCCCAAAAGTACCCTAATAGTGAAGCTCTTCCATTAATTGAAGGCCTTAAACGCATGATTCAAAGTGATAAGAATGGAATTGATATATTGTGTGGCATTGCTCATATTGTTGATTCTAGTGTCATGCCTATCAATAATTGTATTGATAATTTAGGTTATTCACATCCATCAAATCAAATCAATTCTTCTATTCATTTGACCGCTTCAATGGCTAGTATTCCTACTTTCACTTCAACATCATGGCTACATCAGCTCAAAATATCATTCCTACAACCATTGGTCATGGGGTCAATCCCTCTTCTTCATTTAATCCTCCATCTTTACCTAAGTCTTCCATATGTATTCCTATTATCCCTTAACCAATCAATTTGACACAAGGGGGAAATTCATTCAACAATTTTGTTCCTCCTTTAAGTGTCCTGTTTCCTACACAATCATCACCTATGCCTATTTATCATAATGTCCCACCACCTTATTCTCAATCTATGCCTACCTTCAATAACATCACACCACATTCTCAATCAACCATGTCTAACATCAATTCTTCTACTGAAGCATACATCAACAATCTTTCTCAAACCGTGTCTTCCTTACAATAACAAATTGCTTCTATGAGCCAAATCAAGTTTAGTGTGCCTACCTTTCAATGTTGTGAGCCCACTTTCTCTTGATATTGTTAAATTCATCTAACCTAAGCATGTTGAGGTCCTTCAATTGGAACTCTATAATGGAAAGGGTGATCCTCTCACACATGTTAAAAGAAGTAACACCTTGTTTACTAATTTTGCTTATGATCAAAGATTATTTTCAAAATTGTTTACAAGAACATTAAGAGATAAGGCTTTACAATGGTATTGCTCTTTGCCTTATTATTCCATCATTTTTTTTCAACAACTAGCAAATTATTTCATCCAACAATTTCAAAATAACATTGGTCCTAAAATCACTTTGACTGATTTAATGCATTGTAAACAAGGTGTTAATGTTGGCCATTTGGAGGAATTGATTATGTGTTGCATTGATTATTTGTCATTGATGTCAACACTAGTTGTTTTGGATGCTTTATCGACACCTTTCTGGTCCCGGTAGGTTGAGTGGTTTTTGGTTGGTTTGGATCCGGCATGATCCGGTATGATCTGGTATGAATTGGTTATGGAATTGACTTACTCTTTTTCATATTCAAATAGTTCATTTTGGTCTTGTGATCGGATGCTAACCTATTTTTTTGGAAACTTGGTTTGAGGTTTCGGCGAGGGTTTCACCAGAAGAGCTTTCATGAAGATCTTTGATGAATTGCATAAGTTGTGCTGGTGCAACATCTGGTATGGATTCAGGATACTGATGGTGATCATGTTTGAGATTTGGTGGATTGGGATCATTGTTTTAGTGTGTGCACCCATATTGGGTCCCGGTTGATCTAGGTTATGGACCAGCTTAATGTAATGTGTGGATTGGACCTCTCGATGTGTTTATGGGATATCTTATGAATTGGGTATTATTTGTTTGATCTAAGGACAACATGTTTTGTAATTATGTAATTTGTTTATTGTCTGGTGGCCGACCTGATTGTTTATGGTCGAGGGTCTATATATATATGATGTAAGATCTCATTGTAGATCATGGTCATGGAATGGGAGATGGATATGTAATGTCCAAATAATGTAATATCATTTAGGTAGACGATTTGGTTGATCATTGGAGATCGAATTTTGTTTATGTAAGAGGATTTATTCCTTCGGTATTGAGCTTAACCAGATCTGTACTTAGGCATAAGAGATGCTATCTTTGCAGTTCATTCATTCTTTTGGATTGTAGTTTGGATTTCTTTGTAGTCAGTGCGACTCCTTTTGTGATGAGAAGTGTGCTCTACACTATTTTCCTTCTTGAAAGTGTAGGCCCCTCAATTGTAATTCACATAGTTACTATAGAAGTATTATCTGACTGTGGGTAGGCTTCCCACTGTGACTTTTCCCTTTACCGGGTTTTCCACGTATAAATCTTGGTGTAATTTGGATGGTATTTATTCTCTGATTATTGTTTATGCTTAATTGGTTTATACCCCAAAAATCCATCTAAAAATGACATCATCTGGGAACCATTAACAATTTGCAATACCTCATCCAGAGATGGTAATGGATAATTATCCTTCTTTAAGGCTCTATTCAAGTTTTTGAAATCTATGCATAATCGTATATCTCCATTCTTTTTCCAGACTAGAACAAAACTGGCTACCTAGGCTAAATGTCTAATAGGGAATGTAATTCTAGCTGACAATAGCTTCTACACTTCTTTCTGAATCAGGGGTTCTATAAGGGCATTGACTGGTTTCTATTTCTGTCAGAATGGCTATGTGTCAGGTTTCAATGGAATAGTATGAGTTATGATGGATGTATCATATATATTAAGATATTCATAAGTCCATGGGATGACATGCCAATAATCTTTTAGTGCTTGCAATATGCCTTTTCTTTCTTCTTCAGTACAAACTTTTCTGGTTAACACATTCTTGATGTCTTCAGGTGTTCCCAGATTATATGGTTCACACTTATCTCCTCCCATTTTAGGTAAATCTCTTTGTTTCAACACTTGATCAATATAAAACAATCTCTCCAGTTCTATTGTACCTCTAGGAATATTATTTCTCTTTGAACCTTCAGGGGCTTCTTCTAGTCCTTCTTCTGGAGGATCGACCTCATCTATAATCTATGCCTTAAAAATCCCTAAATTGGTGATAAAATCCCTGATGTGATGGTCATCCTCAAATAATTGTAGGTTGGTAACATTATCTGGAATGAAAGGCATAGGTACCATCTTACTATAAGTATCCTAAGTTTAGATGTTTCCAATGGTTCCAAAGTACTAGCAGCCACTGGTAAAGAATCTAATCTCTTATTAAACTTTTTAGGGACATGCTCAATATTAAAGACATCAAACCCTTCTATCAAGTCCCAAACTTGGTGTTTGTAAGTCAATAATATTTTGTACCTGTACACATACTACTTCCTTACTTTCTTTACAACCAACTCAGAGTCTGCCATCACCTTCAATATCTTGACTCTTTTTCTTAGTGATAACACTAGACCATGTATCAAGGCCTCATATTCAGTAACATTGTGAGTACATTGAAGCTAGAGTCTATATGTTGCTAAGGAAGATTTCCCTTTAGGACTTATCAACTCTACTCCAACTCCAATACCTTATTTAGACTTTGATCCATCAAACTTTAAAGTCCATATGTCATATGCATCCTTTTTAGTTTCTCTGATATTTCTCTCATTAACTTTATCTTCTTGTAATTGCTTACACAATTCAACATTTTCATATTGTTATCATTTCTCTGTTTCCTTGATTTCCGTTTTAGAGTTTTCCATGTCAGATAGTATTTTATCTTGAGTCAACATGCTCCTTCTACTTTTCTCATTATCTAGAATGGTCAGATATAAGCAATATTGGCTCTCAAGATGCTTTTTATTATGTACTATACACTAGTCTATCAACAATATAGACTCTAGTTTTATGCTTTGTTTTAAATACTTCTCCATCCTTTCACTCACTAAAAAGGCAAATAGCCCCCCTAGACCATGGAATACCAAGCCTAACAATGGAGGATTATTTTCTCCTCTGGATAATCCTCCTGTAGGCGATAGAAACCAACATGCAAGGGTCAATTTAGTTGAATTTTCTCTAAGTGATTGGTGTAGGATTCATAATACAGACAACCATACTGAGAAGGATTGTTCGCAGTTCAAAATTGCTAATGATATTTTTTAGGCAAAGGTAATTTCTTTATCACACATGGAAGAACCTAGAAAACAAAATACTTGCAGAGAAATAGTTCCTACTAATTACGACACTGTTCTACTACTAGAAAGCTTTGTGAAATATTAAAGATTAGCTAGTCCCAAAATTGCATCTTGAAAAGCCACTAACAATGGTGAATTCTCTGCATTAGCGGTAGAATCTTATGTGTTTCCATTGCAGCAAGAGGAATCCTCTGAGTCATAGCCTGGGGAGATATATACCACTCAACAGTTCAACAAAGGAAATACTTACAATCTAAGAAGTAAGTCATATAACAAAAATAAGGAACCATTCACCACCTCTATGCCACCTAATAATTATCAAACACCCCCCAATCCTTGGGCTAGTAACATACTTGACCCACCTGAGGATAATGATGCCTATAAAGTGCTTATGGCACCTAAAACTACCAAAATGGAAACTCAAGCTAGTAGTGGTAATGCTAATCAATTAATAAGTTACCTAGCAGAAGAGATTAAGTGAAAGTTAGCCTATCCTTGAATGAGCTGTTAAAAACCCCTATTATAAAAATTGATTTTCTTAAAGGACTTGAAGAACAAGTAGAAAGAGAAAAGGGGCACAAAGCCAAAGATAAATAAATTATGCCAATAGCCAAAGCACATGTGGCTATCTATAAATGAAAAACTAAAGTCCTACCCTTCCTTTTAAAACTTAAAAGTGTTCAGTAAAAATATCCATAATTATTTGATTGATTCAAGAGTGTCTACTAATGTTATGCCTTTAGCAGTATGTCAAGAATTAGGACTTACTCCTGCTAAGTCAAACAAAAAGTAACTCAATTGGAACAAACAGATTTATCTCAAGTTACAATCAGATCTTTGTCACTTTTTCATTTGGTCATTCTAGAAGAGGGGATTAAGATACCATTCTTATATCACTCAGAATTCAATCTCCTTCTCTGAAGGTTGAATCTAGTGCATTTTACCCACTCTTCTAATGTAATGCGTGAAGTGTTTGAAGGGAAATCCGAAGTGAAACTTTCATCTCTCCTCAGAGGGAAGAAAATCTTTCTACTAGATCTCTCATTCGCTCATTTTTCCTAACATTACATTTTGGTGAACCCGACGTCTTGCATGCCTTCCTTTGAATAAAATTGTAATTTTAATTTTTCTGCACACTTAGTGGTTAATTCATTCAAAACCCTAGTTTTAAAATTGAAATTGAACTTGTGTTTTTCTTTCTATTGTCTTAGATCTGAATATTGCTTTGTTTGTCAAATTCAATTTCCTCCTTGTCTTGTTCAATTTGCAAAATCAACTTTACAAATTTAAGTTGTTAATTGTTCAAACCCTAATTTTCAAAAATTGTCTTGAACTTGTGCAAAAATTGAATTTCTATTCAATTTTCAGATTTGTGATTGTTTTCAGATTTGTCTTCATTCCCTACTATTGAAAATTTTAATTTCCCTCTTCTTTTTAAAATTCAAATTTCAAAAATTAATTGGTTACGTCATAAAACCCTAATTTTCAAAATTAATTGAATTTTGTACAAATTTCAATCAATTTCATTCAAATTTAGATTTCTAAACATTCTCCAAGGTGTCTCTCCCCTTTAGGCTTGACTCTTTTCAGATTTGCAGTCCAATTCCCTTTTTTTTCTTCAAAACCGTAATAAGGTCCTATTTTCACATTTTAACCTTATTTTCGCCTATCTGCAAATCATAAAATCCACCAAATTTTGGGGATTAGCTTTAGAATCATCATAATATTCATCCTTGAAAATTTTGAAATAAGTTGGTCAGATCGTGTGCATTTTTGCCACGGTCCTTAGCTTTTTTCCCAAAATTTTGGGAGACTGTTATGACTGTATTTAATAACCTAAATCCAAACGATTGGATGCTTTTGCTGATTTTTGATAACTCTAAAATACAAAATATCTCCAAAATTCAACATTTCAAATTTTAAGAAATTTTTTAAAATTAAGAGGTTAATTATAATCTGCCCTGATTTTAAAAATTGTGGTTTTTTATCAATTTTACAATTAAGTGGTATCCCCTTGGCCCTAATTTTAAAATTCCAATTTCCTTTGAAATTGTGTCACTATCTTCCTCCAACAAAGTTCAAATTTTTTAATCATTATTTTCTTAAATTTTGTATTACTCAATTTTGTAAGCTTTGTTCAAAATTCAAAATTTTAATTTTCCCTCTAGTGCATGAGTTTTACCACTATTATTCCTACCTACACTATCCCTGTTAGATGAAGCATTAGAATTAAGGCTTCCCAAGGTTCAATTACTGAGGAGATAGAGCATAGTTTGGGTGACTTCTTTAATGAGGATAATGCTAATTCTTCCCATCCCAATCATGAGCCCATTTATCCCATTGATGAATCCCATGATGAAGAAGAAGTTTTAACGAGGGTCTCCATAATTTGATAACTTTCAACAATGGATGTCCCAAGAGTACCCTAATAGTGAAGCTCTTCCATTAATTGAAGGCCTTAAATGCATGATTCAAAGTGATAAGAATGGAATTGATATATTGTGTGGCATTTCTCATATTGTTGATTCTAGTGTCATGCCTATCAAGAATTGTATTGATAATTTAGGTTATTCACATCCATGAAATCAAATCAATTCTTCTATTCATTTGACTGCTTCAATGGCTAGTATTCCTACTTTCACTTCAAACATAATGGCTACATCAACTCAAAATGTCATTCCTAAAAACATTGGTCATGGGGTCAATCCCTCTTCTTCATTTAATCCTCCATCTTTACCTAAGTCTTCCATAAGTATTCCTATTATCCCTTAACCAATCAATGCGACACAAGGGGGAAATTCATTCAACAATTTTGTTCCTCCTTTAAGTGTCTCATTTCCTACACAATCATCACCTATGCCTACTTATCATAATGTCCCACCAACTTATTCTCAATCTATGCCTACCTTCAATAACATCACACCACATTCTCAATAAACCATGTCTAACATCAATTCTTCTATTGAAGCATACATCAACAATCTTTCTCAAACTATGGGTAGGCTTCCCACCATGACTTTTCCCTTTGTCAGGTTTTCCATGTATAAATCTTGGTGTCATGTGGATGGTATTTATTCTGTAATTATTGTTTATGATTAATTGGTTTTCCCATCTCATTTGTCTTCTAGTTATTTGAACTATCTAACAATTGTATCATAGCTCTGGTCCTCTCTGCCATAAATCTTAACGGCTTGAGGAAGATCCTATGGTGACTAATAGTTCAAGTTCATCTAGTTCATCTAGAGCTATCTTTCAGAGATATATTCCTAGGCTTGATAGAGCAAATTACAAAGTATGGAAGATTCAGATGGAGACTCATCTGAGATGTCTTGATAAGGATATTTGGGAGATCACACAGATTAGTGTGGCACCTTATAATCTTGCATCTAGCAATCCTCCTCCAGAAAACTTGGATAAGGAGCTTGAGAATGATTGTAGAGAAAGAGAAGTCCTCTTGTGTGCACTTTGTGATCAGAAAATAATGGGATTAACTGAAAAATCATCTGGAAAGGCTATATGGGATAATTTGGAGACTCTTAATAAAGGTGACTCTATAGTGAAGATTGCTAAACTTGATGGATGCTGGGTGAGATATGAAAACCTAAAGATGGAATAAAATGAAAGGATTACTGCATTCATGGAAAGGGTAAATGAGATTGTTATGGGAATTCAATGTTGTGGTGGAACTCTGAGTGAAGAAATTGTTTCTAAAGTTCTGAGAGCCCTACCACTAGCTTACAAAATGAAGGCTACTGCAATGAATGAATTGAGAAAAATGGCTAATACTTATGTCAACAGAGATACCTTGGTTGGGAAATTATCTTCTTTTGAGCTTGAAGAATTTGGACCTTTTGGAGCTGTGAAGTCTGAACCTGCTTTTCATGCATCTGCATCAGCAACCAGTAAGCAAGATTGGAAAGGTTTATATGCAAAGGAATTGGATTATATGAAGAGAGAAGATGATGAGTTTGAGCAACTTGAAGCACTATTTTCTAGAAGAGTACCGAAAGGATTGGTCGGAACTAAGTATGAAGAAAAAACACCATTTAAATGTTTTGCATGCAATAAGATTGGTCATTTTGCATCTAGATGTCTTGAAAGGAATTCAATATTTGAAGAAAGAGTTAGAAGATCTTTTAAGCCTAACCTTGGAAATCAGAACAAGTATAAGTATAGGAAAAACAAAGACAAATAATGCTACATAGCGGATGAGGAAGGTGTTACTATTTCTGATGATGAACTGATAGAAGACTCTACTAGTGGTTCCAACAATGGGAAGGAATGGGTATTCCTGGCTATCCAGGAAGATATTCTGGCATTGGAAGAAAATGTACCTGAAGAGAAGGCACTTGCTACTAATATTGAACACAAGGATGAATGGGTAATTGATAGTGGTTGTTCACATCATATGAGTGGAGATAAAGGGAAGTTTCTATCTTTGCAAGAATTTGATGGTGGTCTGGTTAGATTTGGAGATGACAAAGCATGTACAATCAAAAGAAAAGAAACTATATCACTAGATGGTAAGAATGATACTGATAATGTTTATTATGTTGAAGGTTTAAGGCATAATCTTTTGAGTGTAGGACAATTGGTAGATAAGGGATTTCAATTATAGTTCAAGGATGGAAAATACAAAATCATTAATAGATTTTGTTTATAGATTGCAACCGGTACACAAATAAAAGGTAATATATTCTATTTGAATTTTGGCAAGAAGATATGTTTGATTGCACAAATTGATTAAAGTTGGCTATGACATAAGAGACTGTGTCATGTGAATTTTGATTGCATTGTGAAGATTAGTTCAACTAAGGCAGTTAGAGATATACCTCAGATTGTGAGGCCCTATAATCCAGTATGTAAAGAATGTCAAATGGGTAAACAGGTTAGAACCTCTTTTAGGAGTATACAAGATAAATATAATGATGTTCTTGATCTTATTCATACTGATTTGTGTGGCCTTGATAGAGTTAAAAGTTTTCAAAGTGATAGATCTCTTATGCTAATCATTGATGATTATTCTAGAATGATGTGGGTTACTTTTCTAAGGGAGAAATGTAAGGCTTTTGAAAAGTTTAAAATCTTTAAAGCTAAAGTTGAGACAAAGATAGGATTAAATATTAAATGCTTGAGGTCAGATTGTGGTGGAGAATTCACATCCGATGAGTCTAAAAAATTTTGTGAGAAGCATGGTATAAGGAGATAATTTTCTGCTCCCTGGACACCTCAGCAGAATGTATTTGTGGAAAGGAAGAACAAAACTATCTTGGATGCTGCTAGAACAACGATGATGGAAGCTATAATACCTCATACCTACTAGAGAAAAGTAGTGAGCATAGCGATTTATATATTCAATAGAGTACATATCAAAGGAGAAATCGGTAAGACACCTTATGAATTATGGTTTGGAAATACACCTACAATTAAGTATTTTAGAATCTTTGGTACTAAATGATATATTAGGAGAGATGATATCATTGGAGAATTTGATCCTAGATGTGATGAAGGCATATTTCTTGGTTATTCTAATGAAAGTGAGGAATATAGATGCTATAACAAGAGATTGCAGAGATTTGTGGAGAGTGCTAATGTCAAGGTGGATGAGCTGAATAGAAGTCAAATCAGAGTTTATGAGCAAGAACTAGTGGTGGAAATAATTATATCTGAATTGGTAGCATCTTTACTAGAATAGAGTGTTGAACCAGTTACTCTGGGAGTATTAGAAAATTTAACAGTAACAGAAAAACCAGGAAGAGGAACACAGAAGCAGAAAACTCCTAGGTATGTGAGATTGAATCATTCAAAAGATCAAATCATTGGGGATAAGAACAATAGAGTGATGACAAGAAGAAGACTGGCAACTAATGAGGTATGTTTAATTTATCAAGTTGAACTCGTATCAATAATTGAAGCATGTGAAGATAAATATTGGTTAAAGATATGGAAGAATAATTAGATCAGATTGAGAAGAATAACACATGGACTTTAGTTCCCTGGCCTAAAAATAAGAATGTTATTGGAACTAAATGGATTTTTAGGAATAAATTGAATGAGGATGGTCAAGTTGTAAGGAATAAGGCTAGATTGGTTTGTAAGGGATATTCTCCAAAGGAAATAATTGATTATGGTGAGACTTTTGCACCTGTAGCTAGGATTGAAGCTGTAAGATTATTTCTTGTCTATGCTACCCATAAAAACTACAAGATTTATCAAATGGATGTTAAGTGTGAATTTTTGAATCGGGATCTTGATGAGGAAGTTTATATTGAGCAACCTGATGGTTTTTCACTTTCAGATGATACAAACATGGTTTGCAGGTTAAGGAAAGCTTTGTATGGATTAAAACAAGCACCTAGAGCTTGGTATGCAAGGTTGGATAAATATCTTTTGAAGCATGGTTTTACTAAGGGTAATGCTGATAGTAATTTATATTATAAGGTTACTGATGATGATATACTGATAATTGAAGTATTTTTTCATGACATCATTTTTGGAGGTGAAGATAAGTTATGCATGGAATTTTCTAAAAATATGGAGAAAGAATTTGAAATGTCTATGATTGGGGAAATGAAATTTTTCTTAGTTTTGTAGATTACTCAGATTGATAAATGTATTTTAATCTATCAAAATAAGTATGCTATTGAATTATTGAATAAATTTGGTATGGGAGATTCTAAACTGGTAAGTACCCCTATGGTTACAAGTGAGAAATTGACAGGGAAAGATGTTTCTGCATCGGTAAATCCTACAAGATACAAATCTATGATTGGAGGTCTGCTTTATTTGACTCAGACTAGGCATGACATAATGAATGTTGTTTGTATTGCATCTAGATTTCAGAGTGATCCTAGAGAAAATCATGAGAGTGTGGTGAAAAGAATTTTTAGATGCTTGAAAGGTATATCTGAATATGGTTTATGGTACCCTAAAGATGATGACTTTACTTTATGTGTATATACAAATGCTGATTGGGTTGGTGATATTGATGACTAGAAAAGTACTTCCAGTGGAGCTTTCTTTCTTGGAAAGAAGTTGTTTTCATGGATCAATAAGAAATAGTCATGTACTTCTTTATCTACTGCTGAAGTTGAGTATGTTGTTGGTGCTACTAACTTTACATAGGTTCTCTGGATGAAGCAAATGTTGAAGGATATCAAAGTGCATTGCACTGGATCAGTAGTTATTCACTATGATAACTCCGCTACTATTGACATATCAAAGAATATGGTATTTCACTCTAAAAAATAGAATATATCTATCAAGTATAACTTTTTGAAGGAGAAAGTGGAAGAAAATGAAGTTAGACTGGTTTATGTGAACACTAAAGAGAAGATTGCAAATATTTTTACTAAACCTTTGCCTAAAGAACCATTTGAGTACCTAAGAGACAGGTTAGGGGTTTCTACCCCTCTGGTAGAGAACTGATTGATGCTTTTTGGCATCATTCTGGTATGTATTATTAGAGATATTATTCATTCTGGCACTAATGAGGGGATGCTACTACTCAGGGGGAGTAGTTAGCATTGTGTTTTAGTGGTTTATGTTTTTTCTTTGATATTTATGTCAAATTTTTGGCATTGATGTCAAAGCGAGAGAGATATTGATGTGAAAAACTTAAGGAGTTGTATACATTATGGGGAGAGATATATGTGTAATTCATATCTTTACAGAAATATCATTTACAAGGGGAGTTTGGTCTTTGTTTCAGAACTTTATTGCTATATCTTTGAGTGGGAGATTGTTGGTTGTCTTCCATTGGGGGAGACTTGTTTGGCCTTTCTTGGTACTTAGATGTTCTTCACATCTAGTGTTTCCATCAATGTCAAAGGGGGAGATTGTTGGCCATTTGGAGCAATTGATTATGTGCTACATTGGTGTTTTGTCATTGATGTCAACACTAGCTATTTTGGATGATTTACCGACACCTTTCTGGTCCCGATCGGTTGAGTGGTTTCTGGTTGGTTTAGATCCAACATGATCTGGTATGCTTTGGTATGAATTGGTTATGGAATTAACTTACTCATGTTCATATAAAGTTAGTTGGTTTTGGTCTTGTGATCAGATGCTATCCTATTTGCTTGGAAGCTTGGTTTGAGGTTTCAGCGAGGGTTTCACTGGAAGAGCTTTGATGAAGATCTTTGATGAATTGCATAAGTGGTATTGGTGCAGCTTCTGGTATGGATTCAGGATACTGATGGTGATCATGTTTGAGACTTGGTGGATTGGGATCATTTCTTTAGTGTGTGGACCTATATTGGGTCCCATTTGATCTAGGTTATGGACCATCTTAATGTAACATGTGGAATGAACCTCTTGATGTGTTTCCAAGATGTCTTATTAGTTGGATATTATTTGTTTGATCTAAGGCTGACATGTTTTGTAATTATGTAATTGGTTTATTGTCAGGTGGCCAACTTGATTGTTTATGGTTGGCGGTTTATATATATGATGTAAGATCTCATTGTAGATCATAGTCATGGAGTGGGAGATGGATATGTAATGGGTGAGAAATGTAATATCATTCAGGCAAAGGATTTGGTTGATCATTGGAGATCGAATTGGGTTTATGTAAGAGGATTTAGTCCTCTGGTATTGAGCTTAACCAAAACTATACTCAAGCATAGGAGATTCTATCTTTGCAATTCATTCATTCTTCCAGATTGTAGTCTGGATTTCTATGTAGTTAGTGAGACTCCTTTTGTAATGAGCAGTGTGCTCTAGGTTGTTGGCCTTCCTACAGGTGCAAGCCCCTCAATTGTAATTCACATACTTACTATAGAAGTATTATCTAACCGTGGGTAGGCTTCCCACTGTGTTTTTTCCCTTTACTGGGTTTTCTATGTATAAATCTTGGTGTCATGTGGATGATATTTATTCTCTAATTATTTTTTATGCTTAATTGGTTTAACTTCTATTCCAGTATTTAGTTTAAGAATTCCGATATTAATGTTTTGGGTTCCGGTATTAAATTTTTAATTGATAAATGTTCTGATAATCTGTGACAATTGATTCACCCCCCTCCCCCTCTCAGTTGTCTTTTGGTTATTTGAACTATCTAACAGTTAAAGAAAAAGTGACTGATTTCATTAGTAGATATAAGCATTTGTGTGCTCAAATTTATTTTCATGTACTTGATAATGATATTCAAAGAATTTTCATTTCTAATTTGCAAAAATATATTAGAGAAAATCTTCTTTTGTCTAAGTTTACTTCCTTTCCCCAGTTGTATGCAACACTCCAGAGGTATCAACTGACTGTGAGTCAAATGTAGCAATCCACTCCTATGGCTCCAACTGATATAAGGGAGAATGTTCAACAACCGTTTGCAAAGTTCAAACCAACAAAAGGATTCATCAAGTTCAATGATACAATCAACAACAACAATGTGAATGCTACAATAGGTGTGCCTTCTATTTCTAAATTTTTCAAAAGAGAAAGAAAGTTTACTCCTTTCAATGATTTTTTACATAGTATTATGTCTCAGTTGTTGCAAAGAAATGTTATCAAACTTCCTCCTATAAAACAAGTTGATCCTTCTAAACTTGCATACCCTTATTTTGATAACATTTCCTTTTGTCAATTTCATCGTTAGCTTGGTCATGATAGTGAGAAATGTTTCGCATTGAAAAATAAGAATCAAGATTTGATTGATAAGAATACTACATCTGTGGCAGGTGTGAATGATAAGGGAAATAAATCAATAGCTCTTCCTAATCAAAATCTTAAAATTTTTACTGATTTGTTTTCTTCTCATGCCTCTAACATGATTGAGATTGAGTATACTTCTTTCTCCTATGAGGAATTCACTTCTATGGCTCCAAACTTCATAAATATGTCAGAAAAAACAACTAAATTTTTACAAACCCTAATCCTAGCTCCTAGAATCGAACAAAGTGACTTAACACATGAGCATAGTCCTTTTTTGGATCTTGTGATAGCTCTATCTACTATGATCGATGTTGCTCCTCTAGAATGTTGCTTTCCTTCCTGAAATAGTGATCAAAAAGATCGGGAGGTGTATGTCGTGCTAGGTTAGTAATATTAGCACTATAGATCTCTTCTCCCTCTCCTTTCTTTCTCTTTTGTGACAATTCTTCTATGTGTATCCTTGTTCTTCTATTTTTTCCTTAATTTCTATTTTGGGATGATGCAAAGCATTGAGATCTTTTCTTGGTCTGGTTCATGTTGACTCAAAAGACTCTCATCTTCCCTTTTATTCCAAGGTAGAGTCCTTTCCTTAGGGAATGATGATTATTATATGCATATATATATATATGATATACATGAGTTATCATACCGCATACTGACCCTGAGGAAAGTGAAACTACCTCGTATTTTGTGTTCATTATTCTTGGATTTATTCCTCACTTGGGGGCTAAGTCCTTGTGATAACATGCTCCCTCTCTTCTCTCTCTCTTGACTGTATCCTACCTTAAAGAAATTTCTCCCAATAAGGCATGTGTCATCGCTATAACGTGGGGGCATACACTCTACTCATATTTTCCTTCTTGATACTTAGAATTATTTAGGGAACTTGGCTTTGCTTTATAATTTTGGTTTCATTTTTCGTGACTCATAGTAAGGGGAACCTTTATACTTGCAATCATGGTTTTCCCCTTCTCTATATTCCCTTTTACTTTGTCAATTGAAGTCATAAGATCCTAATTCCACTGGGGGCTTGGTGCATCTTGCCTCCTTGATGTGGTAGAATTCTTTCAATCTTGTTTCCTTGTACTTTACCGATAGTATTGGTGTACCCTCGTACTCCCGCTAAAGTGGGGGATAAATGTAGCATCTTAAAATTGCAACCCTTGCAATTTTTTACCACATTAGGGTCCTCATGCATGTGAATTGAATCCCTAAGCGTGATCGGAGATTGGAGACTTTCTCAAGACCTTAAAAACTGCATCTTTCTTGACCTCCGCACTGCTCAAACTGCATCATGTCCTGGAAAAAAGGGCAGGACAAGGGCACCATGCCCCTTTTCCTACCTGATTTTGGGGTATGACCCTTTCCAATTTTGCATTGGAGGTTGTGCATTGAGTGGCAAAACTCCCCTGGTGTCGGCCTGTTACAAAAAATTAGTTCAATAACCCTATTTGAGGAGTATATAAGTTTCACTCACTTTTCTATTTTACATGGATGATAAGCAAAGAGTTTTCATAAGCAATGATTTCATGAGATCATGCATTCATGCATTCAAACATCCCTTTCAAGCATTGAGCATCTCAACTCTCTTTTCAAGGATAGGTGTTGCATTCAAGTCAAGGATTCAACCATTGAAGAGGAGATTCATTCCAACATTCAACTTCATACAAGCAATTCTATCAACATTTCTATCACAACCTCCCTTGAGGTGATTTACATTTTAGTCTTTCATTTATCTTTACTTGCAAGTACTTTCTTTCATCATTTGGTTAACTCCAAAACTGGGGTTTGACCTGAAGGCAAACCCTCAATCCCAATCCCTTTTCCTCTCTTTTACATTTGTAGGTTGCAAGTGCGTAGCTGTACTTTTGGATTTGGACTCCATTTGTAGAGCTAGAAAAACCCTTTTCATTTCACAGATTTTTTGGAGAACCATGTACACTTTCACCATGGTCTGGGAAACTTTTTCTCGAATTCATAGGGTGGCTTTGCCTTGGCATATTATTGCTAGATCCAAGTGCATAGATTCGTCCTATGCTTCTATCTTGAGTTATAATCAGATCTTTTTTGCTTTTTCATTCAGTCATAAGTACACAATTCAATCAATTCAAATCTCATTCTAGAATAGGGGATTAACTTACCATTCTTATATCACTCAAAAATCAATCTCCTTCTCTAAAGGTTGAATCTAGTGCATTTTCCCCCCTCTTCTAATGTAATGTGTGAAAAGCATTTGAAGGGAAATCTGAAGTGAAACTTTCATCTCTCCTCAAAGGGAAGAAAAGCTTTACTCTAGATCTGTCATTCGCTCATTTTTCCCAAAATTACAACACCTAAAGTTGTTTGAATGATAGATTTCATAGGGTATATTCCAAATTAGAAGGCCCCTATACTTTAGCTGAGCTAGCAACTCTGTCTATGTATTATGTAGCATTAGATCCACTAACTTTAATGTTTGTGACTAGAAAAGCTCCTCAAGTAGCTAATATCTCTAAGGCCTACGTTGAGGTTATAAGTGTGAATAAAGAGATGAGGCAAATTGGATATGGTCTAGCCACAAGACTAAATAATCAGATGATACAACCTATAGCACATCAAGTTACACATCACACCATGATCCCTCAACATACACCTCCTAGTCAAGCTGCCACAGATAGCAGTAAAGCCATAGTCCTACATCCAGGGCCTGCTATTACCAAGATTTTAGCTAACAAAGGATCATTTTTCTCTCAAACTCCTAAGAATGGAGATAAAGATAATTCCAACATCAAAGAAGAAATAAAAGAGATTACTGAAATGTTAAGGAAATTGACAACAGAGGTGTCCTACTTGAGAAATCAAACATATAATAATAAGAGTTTACAAAAAGGAAATTTTAATCCAGAGTCAAGGTTTAATATAAATAGGCCCCACAGACCATCGAATACCAAGCCTAACAATGAAGGAATAGTTTCTCCTCTGGATAATCCTCCTATAGGGGATAACTACCAACAAGAAAGGGTCAATTTAGTTGAATGTGCTCTAAGTGATTTTTGTAGGATTCATAATACTGATAGCCATGCAGACAAGGATTGTTTGCATTTCAAAATTGCTAAGGTAATTGATTTGTCACACATGGAAGAACCTAGTGAACAAAATACTTGCAGAGAAATAGCTCCTACTAGTTATGACACTATTGTGCTACTAGAAAGCTTTGTGAAATCTTAAAGACTAGATAGTCCCAAAATTACATCTTGAAAAGCCACTAACAATGGCGAATGATCTGCATTAGTGGTAGAACCTTATGTGTGTCCATTGCAGCGAGAGGAGTCCTTTGAGTCAGAGACTAAGGAGATATATACCACTAAATAGTTCAACAAAGGGAATACTTACAATCTAAGAATTAAGTCATATAAAAAAAATAAGGAACCATTTACCACCTCTATACCTCCTAATAATTATCAGACATCGCCTAATCCTCAGGCTAATAACATACCTGAACCACCTATGCTTAATGATGCCTATAATGTGCTTATGGTGCCTAAAACTGCCAAAATGGAGACTCAAGCTAGTACTGGTTATGCTAAAAAATTAATATGTTACCTAGCTGAATAAATTAAGTGAAAGTTAGCTGTGTAGGGGAAAAAGCGAGACTAGGACAATGTACCCTAATCCTAACTTTTGACACACATTGCAGAATACGAAAGAGCCTAGAGATATCGCACAGTTGGCTACTTCTTTTGGTGAAAGAGAGAGCCACGGGATATCTGTTAGGATTTCTATTCCCTTGTTGAAATTGAAAGCTAAAATGATACAAGTTCAAACCCTAACCTCGAAATGTAAGTATGAACTAGTAACAAGTTTGCAGAATTGAGATTAAACAATAGACAACTGTAAATGTAAGGATAAAATAAGAATGCAGATATGTACCCAGAGTCGAAATTGGACTGAAAATGTTCGGGACGGGGGCGCGGGCGCCACTGTCCTGAAAATTGCACCGGAAACCACTGTTTTGCACCCTGAAACACTGTCTGGAAACTGTCGGAAAGCTATCTGTCCGGAGGACCAGGGCGCCCAGCGCCTCTGTCCCAGGGACCAGGGCGCCTAGCGCCCCTGTCCTGGTAGGACCAGGGCGCCCAACGCCCCTGTCCTGGTCTTCTGAGCTGCAATTTTACATAGGGTTCTGTCTCAGTCTCCTCTTTCCGGATCTGTGTCCTGCAGCGTCGTCCGAATCCCAAAACCTGCAATAATATCTGAAAAGGGGGAAGGGCGGCTATATAGGGTTTTGCCTTAGTCAAACCCCCGCTTTGGTGATTTCCACCTCCACGAATAGCCAAGTTGTTTTGTAAAATGTATTGTGTGTGCAGACCTAGTGTGTGTGCAAGGTCCAAAATGCAAGAAAGCAAACTAGAGCAACCTAGAAAGTAAACCCTAATTGCTTGTAAATGATAATGCAAATGCTCTAAATCAAGATGCAATGTGATCTAAAGCATGAATAAATGATATATCAAAGCTTATGTAAGGACATGAAAACAATATGAAATCATACCCAACCCTCAAGGGAGGAGTACAAGCCAATCTTCAGTCGGTAATCTCCTATTGTTCTTCAATGTCTTCCAAGCCCTAATTGGATGAATGAATGAATTTGATAGATGCTTGATAGAATGCTGTTGAGTGTTGTTGAAGTCTTCAAAGATCTGCTCTTTCGCTGCATATGAAGTTCCTGGAAACAAAAATCCGATCCCTTCAATGAGGAAAGAGAGCTTTTATGTATGAAACCCTAGGTCGTAAATTCGTATTTTGGCCGACCTAGAGATTGAATATCCCGCCAATTTCTTGGGGTTAAGCTTTATTTTATGATTGGATCGTGCTCCCAAAATTTCGGGAAAAATGTCCGGGACCATGTTGCATGGGCGCCATGGTCCCGACAACTTTTCACCAAATTTTCAGGGCCGTCGGATATGATGATTTTAGAGAGAATCCTGAAGTTTCAGGTGATTTTGAGATGTTTAGACCCCGAAACCAAGCCCCCAAGTTTGAAATAGGACTTAATTAGGGTTTTTGATTAAGTGATGTATTGGAGGAATAAAATGTGAAGGGCACGCTTTAGTGAAAGGGCCCAACTTTATGATGTAGAGAATGATGAAATAGGGACCTTAGACCTACTTAATTTGATTAATTAAGTGCCTAAGGAGAAATGCAATGCAGAATGCAAAATGCGCTAAGGCGGGTGCTAAACTAGGTGTGAAATTGTACCACCCTAGCGAGTGCGTACAATTTACGACGCTACATTTAGCCCCCACTTTAGCGGTCATATGAGTACTACATGCATATGCAAGCTAAAGTACAGAAAAGTAAACATCATTTGAAAAAAGGATATATCCATAAGGCGTCGGACGAAGCCCCCAGCGGTATCTGTAGTACACAGTTAGGAACCGCACCCTACAAAACAAACGTTAGATCACAAAATCACCTAATGCTTACTAGGGAAAGTGATGAAATCTGTGAGTAGCTATATGCCCCCCCCTGTTTCGACTTGCTTATTTAGGGAGGTGAAATAGGGTAGCATGTTTACTTGCGACAAATTGTGTAATAGAGTGTTGATGAGGGGTGTTCACTAAATAGGCTTCATCAGAGCACTTTTTGGAACATCCTGAGAGTAGGAGAAGGAAAATACAATTCCAACGCAACAAACGGCTCGAAAATCGCATCTCCCAAACCCAAGTTATGATAAAATGAATGATAGGGGAAAAATTAGGGTTTTGAGAAGTAAGAATAGACAAACGAGAGTATATACTTCGAAAGTGACACTTGTATTCATCACTTTGTTGATTTCAGGATACTATTCAACGGAGCCCACCTAGCCACCACCATGCCTTCACAATGACCGGAGCGTCCCACGAGGATCGAGATCCTGCGCCAGGCCGTGATCGACGACGAGCCACTGGACGAGGTGAGTTGACTGAATGTTTGACTTTTGATTTCTCGCATGTTTGACTTTTTCGTGATCGAATGCGGACCTTGAATGCCGACCGGGGCCCACCTAGGGCGCCATGGTCCCTGAGGGGCGCCCTGGTCCCCCCAGGGCGCCATGGTCCCTGACAGGGCGCTATGGTCCCCAATTAGGGCCTGGCGAGGGGTTACAAGGCAAGCATTCAATGTTCAACAGTTGGCATTTGCGATTTCGATGATTGAGTACTGATTTTGGTCATGTTTTCGTTTTGCAGGGTCTCCCGTACATGAGAGAGCATACAGCTGGACACATCCTTTGCACTTTGCGAGACCAAATTCCACGGCTGACTCAGTCAGAGAGAGACACCCTATCGATAGTAGGGTTATGGTACATGATTCTTATGTCGGCCATTCGATTTCATCCTGCGATGCTGATGGCACTGATGGAGAGATGGGATCCTGACACCTGTACCTTTCACCTTCCGGTAGGAGAGCTGACGGTCACACTCGAGGATGTGTACCGTATACTGCGTCTTCCTGTCAGAGGAGCGACAGTCACATATGCGACTGATCGGGTATCAGAGGATCATCAGAGGGAGCAGATGTACTGCATAGGGAGAGTCATGCCGAGCGAGACGAGAGGTCGTATCATGGTCAGCTGGCTCTTACATCCTACAGGAGAGATACCACTTCTGAGACGCCTCATGATAGCCATCATAGCACTAGCCGTCTGCCCTAACGGGCGAGGGACACACATGCATGGGGGCCTCACATGGTGTATCAGAGGGATGGAGAGACATAGGAGAGTTTATGCATGGGGTCGGAGTATGCTTGCACATCTCTATCACGACCTTGAGGAGTATGTATTCGGACAGGGTTGTAGCTTGATGACATGCACACTTCTGCAGGTGTGGATCTTAGAGCACTTCTCATGCACCAGGCCAGTCGGCTATCCACTGAGTATAGCGAGTGAGCGACCTAGGGTGTTCGCTTATCCACTGACCAGCGAGTGGAGATTTGGGGATTTGTTGTATTGGAGAGTGACTATTGACAGACTGACATCTGAGGTGGTAGTGCGGAGACCTTACCTACTGATGCACAGATGGGATGGTATGGAGAGACAGTTAGCATGTTTACAGAGGAACCACCTACTGCGAGGACGATATGCACACATCATAGTCCCCTTCTACTTCGACCGAGTACGGAGGTAGTTCAGACCAGAGCAGTGTGTTCCAGCCGATGTGCCCATCTATACTCGACACTCACGGGTCCTTCCCAAACCTAGAGCAGTAGCGAGACCGACGGTGGATGATATTGAGATGACAGACTTGGAGGGATCAGATCAGGATGTAGTCACTGACTATTCTGCAGAGCCTAGAGCACAGCGTAGATATGTTTCATGGTTCATGAGATCATATCCAGGTCCTATCTTTCCACCAGATCATCCGACAGGCTATCCAGGCCCATGGAGACATGGAGATCGAGATGAGGATGAGGGATCCAGGTCAGAGGAGTCAGATGAGGGAGAGGGTCATGAGGAGATGGGAGATCCTGATCCACCTACAGGCGATCAGTCCAGTGACGAGGAGGAGGAGGATGCAGATAGAGAGGAGGACGAGGAGGATGTAGGTGATGATGTGGATGAGGATGAGGATGATGAGGAGGATGACGAGGAGGATGATAGAGATGATGAGGAGGAGTCAGATGCAGCTCCCCACCATTCAGGGGATGATACCATAGCTCTGGATCCACCTTTTATTCCCCAACAGGAGGCAATACGGAGACCTGTCACCAGTACCGTTCAGCCTACACCCATCGTAGATAGAGTAGTCGAGCGAGGGGAGCCTAGCGGTTCCCAGTCACAGATGCTACCATATCATGATCCCTACTGGTGCGAGGGAGATCCAGGTATAGTAGGTTTATATTGATTTGATTAATGCTTCGATGATATAGAATGGTACTAACAAAGATCTATTCTACTGCCATAGCTAATGTCCAGGACTGGCGTTCCTTGATTCAGTAGGCAATGACAGACATCTCCATGATAGCACAGATTCCTAGTTCCTCACAGATTACCTACAGGCCTCAGGGGAACGCGGGTCGGCATGAGGATT
The DNA here is from genome assembly GCF_030272615.1 of Cryptomeria japonica. Classification (NCBI taxonomy): domain Eukaryota; kingdom Viridiplantae; phylum Streptophyta; class Pinopsida; order Cupressales; family Cupressaceae; genus Cryptomeria; species Cryptomeria japonica. The sequence goes on along the minus strand of NC_081414.1, from coordinate 260,229,837 downwards.
TGTTTTTCCCATTCCGATTACAGGTAGATATATGGAGGGAGAGAGAGAGAATCCTATCAGAGGATCTCCGTCAGGCGCGGCAGAGAGAGGGAGTCTTATCAGAGGATCTCCAGCAGGCGTGGCAGAGAGAGAGAATCCTATCAGAGGATCTCCATCAGGCGGGGTAGAGAGAGAGAGTCCTATCAGAGGACCTCCAGCAGGTGCGGCGAGATCTAGTAGCGGCTCAGACCGAGGCTACCACCTATCGTGCAATCCTCATGGATAGAGATCGTAGGAGTTCCTCTCGGAGTCACTCACAATCTGTATCGCGCTACACACCCATGGGTCCACCTCCACGGCCAGATCAGGAGGGAGCATCCAGTCGACACTCTCTAGCCACTAGCCCTAGGGATAGGAGATGATTGTATGAGAGAGAGGTCACATTTTGGATATACAGTGACCTATGTTTGTACATGATCCGCACATATATATGTATATATACATGCTTCTCATTTTTGTCTCAAATGTGTTATCTTTAATGCCTAAAACAATGTATATTTTGTTTTGATTAAATCTAATACATTTGGTAAATGTACATGTATGTTCAGAATTTAATTTCTATGTGATTGATTTCTCAATGCTCCATGATTAAATTGATACATGTGTGACTTAATTAAAAAATTCAATCAAGTACGACATTGATGATAAGGAAGAAATATGCATTAAGTCCAAGAATCATATAACTAATGTGATTTAATTGTGAACTTAAACACAACATGATACGATTCTACTTAACACATAAAAACTCTGTATAATATGCTAGCATTATAAAATGTAAATCTTTTATAATTTACATAAATGAATTCAAGACAAACCTATAAAGTAAGAAGACATGCTTGTCAGGAACGAAGCAATATAGATCAAACATCATAACATTTAATTCTATTTTGCTCTTAATTAAGAAATACTAACATATTATCCAATGTTGAAGAAGATAGATAAGAAGTGAAGAATTTAAGCATAATATCTATGCAAGTGCATAGCATTGATAGGTTCTTTAAGAGGCGTACCGTCTACATCCGCTATTTTGTAAGCACCTGATCCATAATCCCCAATAACGATATATGGTCCAAGCCAATTAGGACTAAATTTTCCCTTTTCGGCCAGCAAGGCATTCACGTTGCGCTGATTCTCATAAAGGACTAAATCACCTACTGAGAAGGAACGTTGAATAACCTTATCATTATAGCTTCGCTGTAGCGTTTTGTGATACGCTTGAATATGCTCAAGAGCGTTTATATGCTGTTCATCAAGCATCTCAAGCTGTTGAAGTCGTTGTTCTCTATAGGAGTCATCATCTACTATACCTTTAAGAGAAACCCTAAGTGATGGAATTTCTAACTCTAAGGGCATAATAGCATCAGCACCATAAACAAGATTATAAGGAGTAGTTCCCGTAGCAATTCGTACACTCGTTCGGTAGGCCCAAAGAGCGTAGATTAGCTGGTTACTCCAATCCTTACCATGCTTATTTACAGTTTTACGAAGAATTTGCTCAATTATCTTATTGGATGATTCGGCTTGACCATTTGACTGCGGGTAATACGGTGTAGAAAATCGATGTTTGATATGATACTTCTCAAGGAATTTCTTCACGTCCTTGTTCTTAAACGATGTTCCATTATCTGAGATAATAGTGGAAGGTATCCCAAATCAAGAAATAATGTTTTCTAGGAGAAATTGACAAATCACTTCAGCAGTAGTAGAGCGAAGAGGAATAGCTTCTACCCACTTCGTAAAGTAATCTGTTGCAGTTATAATGAAGGTGTGTCCTTGAGATGAAGGAGGAGAGATTTTTCCAATAAGATCCAAACCCCATGCGGAGAAAGGCCAAGAAGCTACTTGAGAACGAAGTTCTTGGGCAGGAGCATGAATCAGATTATTGTGTTGTTGACATTGGTGACATTTCTTAACAAATGAGAAGGAATCCTTCTGCATAGTTTGCCAATAGTATCCCACACGAAGCAACCTATGAACCAGGGATTTGCCCCCAAAATGCCCCCCACAGGCACCCGAATGTGCCTCTTCAAGAGCAACAGGGATTTCTGACTTGTTAAGACAACGAAGAAGGAGACCATCATAACCCCTTTGATAAAGGACATTAGAAAGGATGATATACCTAGCAGACAACTTGCGGATTCTAGCCCTAGTGTTCCTATTAGCAGAATCAGGGAAGGTACCATCGGTCAAATATCTTACAATATGCGAGAACCATTCATCTGAGTCTACAAAGTCACAACATGTTACCAAGCTAGAATCATCTTCAATAGCTGGAGAAGTAAGATTGTGAATAACGAAGTTAAGATCGACCATAGGGTCCTCTAAAGATACTAACGAAGCCACACATGCCATCGCATCCGCATGTCGGTTATCTTTTCGAGGGACCGGTTCCATGGTATAAGAATCAAAATTTTGTAATAAAGATATAGCAAGGTCTTTATATTGTGATAATTTGTCTTGTTTTGCTTGATATATTCCTGTTACTTGTCTTATAATTAATTGCGAATCTCCATAGATATGTATGTGTTTTATATTAAGAGCTAGGGCTGCTTTTATTCCTGCTATAAGAGCCTCATACTCAGCAATGTTATTGGTACACAGGAAATTTAGACGATATGATAAGGGAATAGGTTTCTTTGTAGGAGAAACCAAAACAACCCCTGCCCCCGATCCCGTACGACACTTAGAGCCATCAAAATATAACTCCCAAGTTTCATCTTTCTCTATAGAAAGAATGAAATCATCAGGAAAAGACTCAGGGTTAGGGAATGAAAAAGGTGAAGGAGCCTCAACTAAGTGATCAGTCAACGCTTGTCCTTTAATTGCTCTTTGTGAAACAAATTTAAGGTCAAATTCAGTTAACATCATAACCCACTTAGCGAGACGTCCTGATAAATCAGTTTTAGAGAAAAGATGCTTCAACGGATCAAACTTAACCATGACATGGACTTCTGAATTTAAAAGATAATGTCTCAATTTCTGAGTCGCAAACACCACGGCCAAGCATTGTCTTTCTATCACAGAATATCGGGTCTCATAATCAAGTAAGGTACGACTTATGTAATAAACCGGACACTCCTTACCATCTTTATCATGTTGTGCTAACAATGCTGCGAGAGCATGAGAAGAAGCAGCTGTATACAGGATAAAGGGTTTAGAAGGTTCAGCAGGTTGAAGAATAGGAGGACTAGCCAAATACACTTTTAAATCTTCAAATGCTTGCTGACAATCCTCATTCCACTGAAAAGTGATATCCTTTTTAAGGAGTTGAGTAAAAGGAAAGGTACGATCCGCAAGCTGAGACACAAACCTACGAATAGCCTGAATCTTTCCTTGTAAGCTTTTAAGTTGAGATACATTTCGAGGAGGTGGCATGTTAACAATAGCATCTATTTTCTTAGTGTCCACCTCAATCCCACGATGCGAAACTATGAACCCTAATAGTTTTCCACTATCCACACCAAAAACACATTTTCGGGGATTCAAGCGCATGTGATATTTACGAATTCTCTCGAAGATTTGACGAAGGACTTTAACATGATCCATGCGAAGAAAGGATTTAGCCAAAATATCATCAACGTAATCCTCTAAAATCTTATGCATATAATCATGAAAGATAAGGGTCATCGCTCGTTGATAAGTTGCACTGGCGTTTTTAAGTCCAAAAGGCATCATTATCCAACAAAATGTACCCCAAGGAGTGGTGAAAGCGGTTTTGTATTGATCTTGAGGGTTAATGAAAATTTGATTGTAGCCTGAAAAACCATCCATGAAGGATAAGAGGGCATGTCCTGCCGTAGAATCAACTATCATATCAATGTTTGGAAGAGGGAAATCATCTTTTAAAGAAGCCTTATTTAGATCCCGAAAGTCGGTACACATTCTTATTTTGTTATCTGGTTTAGCCACAGCGACAATGTTTGAAATCCATGGGGAATAGTCAATAGGGCGGATAAATCCAGCCTCCAATAATTTTTCAATCTCAGCTTTAACAAGCAGAGCTATCTTAGGATTCATTTTTCGAATCTTTTGTTTTACGGGCTTAGCATCAGGAACTAAGACAATATTATGAGTAACAATCTTAGGATCTATACCAGGCATGTCAGAATATGCCCAAGCAAAAATCTCAGGGAATTCATGCAATAGTTCTTCATATTGTTTTTGTTCCTCTTTATCCAAACATTTTCCAATTTTAATGATTTTTTCTTTGTTGCAAGGATCCATCTTAACATCAAGGGTATCACTTATAAGGAGATTACTTTGTTGAGGAGTATCCTTTAACTGAGGGAATTCTTTCATAGTCTTATCATTATCAATCTCTTTTCCAAAATAAGCTTCAGTATTCAAACAATAAGGGAGTCCCCTATTGTGATGATAACGAGGAAGAGTGTCATAGGCTCCGAAGAACTCAGCTAAAGCGTCGTCGGTAGGGAAGATATCTAGAGCACAATTACCTGAAGAATCCTCATCAATATACTCAAGGTGTTGTATTGATAAAGATGTAGAGATGGCATTGACACTAATGCATGGTCTTTTAGAGGCTTTAGTACGTCTGCAGGGATTATAGCCAAGTCCAAAGGCGTAATGTTGAAAATTAGTCTCTAGAGGAACTCTAATCCCTTGTTCATTAGCACCACAACCTTTTCCATGATACCCATGCTTAGCAAAAATGCGAAAACCACGACCATAGCGATCAGCCATTTCAGGAAAAGAAGGTGGTTTTTCATAAGATAAAGAATCAAACTCTTCATAGTTATAGATGTGAGAAGAGGAAGTTTGAGAAGCGGCCACAAAATTATTACTCATAGCTTCAGGCAGGGTTGATTGACTTTTAGCTTCTTCTTTCTTTTCAACTTTGTGATTTCCAGCTTCTTCCTTCTTTTCAACTTTAAGTTCTCTAGAAGGAATCTTATATTCACCCACAAAGGTAGGGTTAAAGTCAAGAGATCCCCAATCATCTTCTACAAGAACCTTCTCAGGATCAAAATCCTTTTTATGTGTAGTTTCAAGCCGAGAAGGATCTTCCTTAGGAATTCCAGATTCATCCCAAGGATTTTGATCATTGGAAAGCGAAGACTCATCGATTGGTTTCTTGTTTAAAGAGTCATCACTAGACAAGGATGGCGTAGAAGAATCTCCTTTGGAATTAGATGTTTGTAGACAAGCTTGAAAATTAGTATCACCCATCAAGGTATATGTCTTGTTGTTATAGATGAATTTAACTTGTCTATGCAATGTAGAGGGGACAGCTTGCATGCTGTGGATCCAAGGCCTCCCTAATAACAAGTTGTATGTTAAATTTCCCGGCATAACATGGATAGGAGTAGGCAAAGTAACAGGTCCCACTGTGAGAGGTAAGGTGATGATACCCAATGAAGTCTTAGCCACATTGTCAAAACCATGAATGGAACGAGAGTCAGGCTCCATAAGAGAAGTATCCACATTCATCTTATGTAATAGATTGATGCTACACACATTAAGGCTAGAGCCATTATCTACTAATGTTCGTCTTATAGCAGTGTCTTTCATGACAACCACAATCATCAAGGGATCATATTGTTGTTGGACTTCACTAGTAGGCAACTCATCTTGTGTAAACACAATTTGAGGCTTAGGATTCATCACAGAGTTAACAAAAGATGCTATATTACTAGATGTATTCGGTGGAGGAACATTCAAATCTTTCAAGGCATCTTGTAACATTCCATGATGAGCAAAAGAAGTTTGAATCAAATCCCAAAGGGATATCTTAGTAGGGGTAGTTTTAAGTTGTTCTATGAGATCATATTCCTTACCCATAACTTGCGAAATACGAGGAGCTTGAGGAAGGATTGGTTGAGGATTAGGAAGTGAAACTGGAATAACAGGAGGAGGATTGGGTTGCTTATTATTTCTGGTATGATAAGTATGGGCAACCGCATGATAACTCTCTCTAGTTATTTGCTTAGCATAATTGTAAGGACTTGTAGGTTGTCTTCCTTGTATGGTAATGATTGGTTTATTTGGAGTACCAAAGGAATCATGGTCATACCTCCCTTGGACAGTAAGGAGAGGAGTCTTAGGAATTTGAAAGGTGGGAGAAGGATAAGCACCTTGGACTTCAAAGAGGGGTTTGTTATATTCATTCAAATTTATCATGTTAACCAACTTAGAGATCTTGTTTTTGTTTATAGGTTTCGACAAAGCCACAAAGTCATCAAAGGCATCATCCAACAAAGCATAATCATATCGGTTAAAAGGTTTATCTTTTGATTCAAAAGGAGACATCTCCTCATAGAGGGGATTATTGAAAACAACCATGTTACTAGATTCGGGGGAAGAGTGGATAGGAATGTATCCTTGAGAGGAATCATTCGACTTATCTTTCTCATCACACCTAAATGGCATAGTAACAAGGTTTATGAGTTTTTGGTAAAATGAAGGTTTAGCATCCTTAGGGTTTAAAAACTCATCTAAAGCTTCATCTAATTCATCTTGGCTATACTCATAATAATCATCAAATGCATGAACATTTTGCAAATAGAAATCTGACATTTTGAAAAAGATTGCATAAAATTTAAACACACAATGTAAAGAAACACAAGTTCTCTCTTTTTTTTTCTTTTTTCTCTTTTAATGAAATGAAATGAAAACACACTAAATCTAGATCTAGATCTAACAAATGCAATGCAAGAGGAAGCAATGATAGATTTCACGTCGGGTTCACCAAAATGTGTAGGGGAAAAAGTGAGACTAGGACAATGTACCCTAATCCTAACTTTTGACACACATTGCGGAATACGAAAGAGCCTAGAGATATCGCACGGTTGGCTACTTCTTTTGGTGAAAGAGAGTGCCACGGGATATCTGTTAGGATTTCTATTCCCTTGTTGAAATTGAAAGCTAAAATGATACAAGTTCAAACCCTAACCTCGAAATGTAAGTATGAACTAGTAACAAGTTTGCAGAATTGAGATTAAACAATAGACAACTATAAATGTAAGGATAAAATAAGAATGCAGATATGTACCCGGAGTCGAAATTGGACTGAAAATGTTCGGGACGGGGGCGCGGGCGCCACTGTCCTGAAAACTGCACCGGAAACCACTGTTTTGCACCCTGAAACACTGTCTGGAAACTGTCGGAAAGCTATCTGTCCGGAGGACCAGGGCGCCCAGCGCCTCTGTCCCAGGGACCAGGGCACCCAGCGCCCCTTTCCTGGCAGGACCAGGGCGCCCAGCGCCCCTGTCCTGGTCTTCTGAGCTGCAATTTTACATAGGGTTCTGTCTCAGTCTCCTCTTTCCGGATCTGTGTCCTGCGGCGTCGTCCGAATCCCGAAACCTGCAATAATATCTGAAAAGGGGGAAGGGTGGCTATATAGGGTTTTGCCTTAGTCAAACCCCCACTTTGGTGATTTCCACCTCCACGAATAGCCAAGTTGTTTTGTAAAATGTATTGTGTGTGCAGACCTAGTGTGTGTGCAAGGTCCAAAATGCAAGAAAGCAAACTAGAGCAACCTAGAAAGTAAACCCTAATTGCTTGTAAATGATAATGCAAATGCTCTAAATCAAGATGCAATGTGATCTAAAGCATGAATAAATGATATATCAAAGCTTATGTAAGGACATGAAAACAATATGAAATCATACCCAACCCTCAAGGGAGGAGTACAAGCCAATCTTCAGTCGGTAATCTCCTATTGTTCTTCAATGTCTTCCAAGCCCTAATTGGATGAATGAATGAATTTGATAGATGCTTGATAGAATGCTGTTGAGTGTTGTTGAAGTCTTCAAAGATCTGCTCTTTCCCTGCATATGAAGTTCCTGGAAACAAAAATCCGATCCCTTCAATGAGGAAAGAGAGCTTTTATGTATGAAACCCTAGGTCGTAAATTCGTATTTTGGCCGACCTAGAGATTGAATATCCCGCCAATTTCTTGGGGTTAAGCTTTATTTTATGATTGGATCGTGCTCCCAAAATTTCGAGAAAAATGTCCGGGACCATGTTGCATGGGCGCCATGGTCCCGACAACTTTTCACCAAATTTTCAGGGCCGTCGGATATGATGATTTTAGAGAGAATCCTGAAGTTACAGGTGATTTCGAGATGTTTAGACCCCGAAACCAAGCCCCCAAGTTCGAAATAGGACTTAATTAGGGTTTTTGATTAAGTGATGTATTGGAGGAATAAAATGTGAAGGGCACGCTTTAGTGAAAGGGCCCAACTTTATGATGTAGAGAATGATGAAATAGGGACCTTAGACCTACTTAATTTGATTAATTAAGTGCCTAAGGAGAAATGCAATGTAGAATGCAAAATGCGCTAAGGCGGGTGCTAAACTAGGTGTGAAATTGTACCACCCTAGCGAGTGTGTACAATTTACGATGCTACATTAGCATGTCCTTGACTGAGGTGTTAAAAACCCCTTAAAGGGCTTGAAGAAGGAGTAGAAAGAGAAAAGGGGCAAAAATCCAAAGAGAAATAAATTATGCCAATAGGCGAAGCGCATGTGGATATCTATAAAGGAAAAACTAAAGTCCTACCCTTCCTTTTAACACTTAAATTGTTCGATAAAAATCTCCATAATTATTTGATTGATTCAGGAGTGTCTACTAATGTTACACCTCTAGTAGTATGTCAAGAATTAGGAGTTACCCCTGCTGGGTCAAATAGAAAAGTAACTTAATTGGACTAGACAAAGGTAAATGTTACTGGAGAATTAATGAATATCCATATGCAGTTAGCTTCAGAGCTTAGAATAAAAGGTTTTATGGACATCCAAGTTGTGGATATACCAGATCAATATGGACTATTATTAAGGAGAGAATTGTTAAGGATTCTAAATGGATGTATACACACTTTTTCCATATGTGGCTACCTCAGAAAGGAGTGCCTAACCAGATAAGGATCGAGTGAGAAACCTGAATGAAATTGATGGTTACTGACTATAATCAGGAAAACAAAGTTTTGCACCTAGAAGTTTAACTAGGAGTTTATAGTATTAGATAAATAGCGGTTTAGATTGATGAAATATGCACTTGTGATATAAAGAAAGAAACTAGAATCATGTTGTCCATTTGGATGAATTAATTATGTGTTGCATTGATGTTTTGTCATTGATGTCAATAATAGTTGTTTGTATGCTTTACCGGTACCCTTTTGGTCCCATTCCCGGTAGTTTTAATAGCTAAATGTTCTGGTAGTATGTGACAACTAATTCACCCCCCCCCCCCTGTCAGTTGTCTTCTGGTTATTTGAACTGTCTAACAAATCATACCATACACAGATGTGTGATGTATTTTGATAAAGAATCATTTGATGAAAAGAATGACGTTCTAGATATGTTCATTGAATTAGTGAGTGAAAGGATGGAGAAGTGTTTAAAACAAAGCATAGCATTAGATTCTATATTGCTATAGACCGCTGTATAGTACATAATAAATAGCATCTTGAGAGCCAATATCACATATATATAGCCATTCTAGATAATGAGAAAAGTAGAAGGAGCATGTTGACTCAAGATAAAATACTATCTAACACGGAAAACTCTAAAACCAAAATCAAGGAAATAGAGAAACGATAACAATATGAAAATGTTGAATTGTGTAAGCAATTACAAGAAGATAAAGTTAATGAGAGAAATATCAGAGAAACTAAAAAGGATGGATATGACATATGGACTTTAAATTTTGATGGATCAAAGTCTAAATAAGGTATTGGAGTTGGAGTAGAGTTGATAAGTCCTAAATGGAAATCTTCCTTAGCAACATATAGACTCCAACTTCAATGTACTCACAACGTTACTAAATATGAGGCCTTGATACATGGTCTAGTGTTAGCACTAAGAAAAAGATTCAAGATATTGAAGGTGATGGGGGACTCTGAGTTGGTTGTAAAGAAAGTAAGGAAGTGGTATGTGTAGAGGTATAAAAGATTATTGAGTTACAGGAACCAAGTTTGGGACTTGATAGAAGGGTTTGATGCCTTTAATATTGAGCATGTCCCCAAAAAGTTTAATAAGAGAGTAGATGCTTTAGCTATGGCTGCTAGTACTTTGGAACCATTGGAAACATCTAAACTTAGGAACTTTACTGTAGAGATGGTACCTATGCCTTCCATTCTAGATAATTATACCAACCTACAATTATTTTAGGATGACCATCACATTAGGGATTTTATCACCAATTCAGGGATTTTTAAGGCATAGATTTTAGATGAGGCTGATCCTCAAGAAGAAGGACTAGAAGAAGCCCTTGAAGGTTCAAAGAGAAATAATATTCCTAAAGGTACAATAGAATTGGAGAGATTGTTTGATATTGATCAAGTGTTGAAACAAAGAGATTTACCTAAAATGGGAGGAGATAAGTGTGAACCATATAATCTGGGAACACCTAAAGACATCAAGAATGTGTTAATTGGAAAAGTTTGTATTGAAGAAGAAAGAAAAGGCATATTGCAAGCACTGAAATATTATTGGCATGTCATCCCATGGACTTATGAAGATCTTAATACATATGATACATCCATCATAACTCATAATATTCCATTGAAACCTGACGCATAGCCATTCTGACAGAAATAGAAACCAGTCAATGCTCTTATAGAACCCCTGATTTAGAAAGAAGTGTAGAAGCTATTATCATCTTGAATTACATTTCCTATTAGACATTCAGCCTGGGTAGCCAATTTTGTTCTAGTCTGGAAAAAGAATGGAGATATACGATTATGCGTAGATTTCAAAAACTTGAATAGAGCCTCAAAGAAGGATAATTATCCATTACCATCTCTGGATGAGGTATTGCAAATTGTTAATGGTTCCCAGATGATTTCATTTTTAGATGGATTTTTGGGGTATAATCAAGTTATGGTAAAAAATCAGGATAGGATAAAGACTACATTCACTACTAAATGGGGAACTTTCACTTACAAGAGAATGCCTTTCAGATTAATCAATGCAGGGGAAACGTTTCAGTGAGCTATGGACATTGCTTTCTGGGATTTAATAGGGAAGTGTATCATAATATATATTGATGATCTTACATTCTTTTCAAAGAATAGGGTAGAACATAGAAGATTGGGAAAATTTCTAAAGAAATGTGAACAATATGGCATATCATTGAATCCTAAGAAATGCATGTTTGGAGTAACTGAACAAAAGTTGTTAGGACGTATAATTTCAGAGGCAAGGATATCCATCGATCCTGATGAGATCAGGTCCCTAATGAAGTTAAAACCTTTGAATAGTAAGAAAGAACTAAAATCCTATTTCAAGAAGATCAATTTCGTTCAAAAATTTATAATAGGCTTTGTTGAAATAGTGCAACCATTGAACACAATGTTAAAGAAATAAGCTAAAATTGGATGGACCAAGGAGGCCAAAGAAGCCTTCAAAAATATCAAGAAAGCCATAGATGAAGCACCAATGTTGTCTAGCCTGAACTACAATAAGCCATTCTATATTTATTCATTCTCTTCAGAGCATACTTGTGTTGGCATTTTTGATATTTATGTTGTGATTGTCATTGATGGACACACACTTGTATTGAGATCCCCTTTATATGTATGAGCTTGTGCTCAACCGGTATGTTGTATACTAGTCTCTAGACTAGTGATTTTGTAGAATGTGTTTCTCGGTCTAAAGTGGCATGTTGACCCCAAGCGGTTCGTAGATCACAAGCAGTACGAGGGAGCAAAGCAGCACAACACATTCTTACCAGTCTTCATTTTTGTCAAACCGGCAATCGGTATTTTGTATGAACCGATAATACTCTATGATGAGTTACCAACAGACATTTTGTGATGAGTTACCAATCCACCGATTCTTTGATAGTGCCAACACATTGACGGTGATTCTTGTGTCGTGTTACTTAGTATATCTAGATTCATTGAACCTAGGAAATTGTAATGTAATCCTATTGGACCGACATGAAATCAGATTCCTTTAAATAGGACACCATGTCTAGGGTTTTAAGTTGTTGCTAAAAGGGTTAATGTTGAGCTAGGGTTTAAGGTGGAAGTGGAGAATGATCTTATCTGAGAAGATCAAGTTGTAACTGTGAGAGAGAGAGAGAAGACTGAAGTAATGTTGGAATACATTAGCTGTGAGCAATATTGGATCTAACCAAGCAATCCGTGCTATTTGATAGATCAAACACTTGTTGATTACTCACATCTTTGACAAGTCTGTAGCCCTTAACCGGGTAGGCCTCAAAGCCTTTGTAAAATCCTCTAACAAGGTGGTTCACACATGTGAATCTAAAATCCTCTAACAAGGTAGTCTTTAATTGGACTTATCTCCTAACAAAGATTGAGATTCCTAACAAGATCTGTTTTGGTGAAGAACATTGTAAGACCTTGATCAGTCTGACCTTAACCGGTCTAGTTTCTATTCTACAGATAGTGACTTGTGAGTTCCATCTCATTGTGGTTTTTCCTAGTTGGGTTTCCATGTCAAATATCTTGTGTTATGGTTGTATTGCATTATTCGCATTTTGGTTTGCATGTTTGGTAACCAATTTGACTGTTAGACTACTTTACCAGTTTGTCTTTAGACTGTGTAAGTGTTTTAGTGTAGTAGTTTTTGGCATACTAATTCACCCCCCCTCTTAGTATTCATCAATCGGTATCAGAGCCTACCTTTCTATAAGTTTAATCACTTGGAAAGAGATATGGGGGAATACACCTTGAGGGAACTTACTCAACAGCTCACTAAGTCTGAGCAAGCCTATGATGATCTTATGGTCAAATACAAGGCATCTCAAGAAAAAAGGAGAGAACATGCAGAGAGGCTAATGGAACTATCTAAAAGTAGTTCTAAAGATGAAGCTAACATGGAAGCCATGATTGCTGAAGTGAATAAGCTAAATGATTGAAACTCCAATCTGAGAAAGGAGTTGGAAGGACTGACTATTCAATTTAGTCAAGAGCTTGAGAACTGGAGAAAAGTTGAAGATCTGGTAAAGGACAGAGATCATGAGATCTCCAAGTTGAAACATGAGATTAGTGCACTAACTGCTCACCTTCATGAGAGCAGAATGGAAAAAGAAGACATGCAAGGAGAATTGAACATTGCCATCTTAGAAAATGCAAGTCTAATGGAGACAAACACTGCTATTTCCAAAGAATTCTTTGAGTCAAAGGAAATACTTGCTAAGTTTGGTAAAAGTATAGTCAAGCTAGAGCAAAAGCTTGAGTCATCTAGACCGGCAAAGAATACCAATGGTCTTGGTTTTTCTGGACATGAGGAAGGAGAATCCTCAGGAACAAATGCTGAAGCATCAAAGAAGCAACCGACACTCAAAGGAAAAGGTAAGCAAAAATTTAAACCTGTTTGCTTTAACTATCTTAAAGAAGGACACACTGCCAATGTATGTAGGAGCAAAGCCTACAATATTTTTCCTTATTTTATCAACAATGTACCTAGATCAAATAAGTTCAATGGTCATTGTTATGCATGCAACAAGTTTGGGCATAGAGCATTTGAATGCAGGTCTGTAATGGATAACACTAGAAGATATCCTCAGAGGACCCAAGGAACTGGTCCTGAACCTTTTATGAACCGGAACCACAACCAGTTTAATGTCTTCAATCATTAGTCAAGAAGTGGTGGCCATCAAGCGGCAACCGGATGGAGAGAAATTTCTATGATCTATCATGGTCATGGTCACACTACTGCAACATGCAGAAGGAAGAATGGAAACATGTACAATGGACCTTGGAGAGCACCTGGACTTGTTTTCTATCACTACAACAAACTGGGTCACATTGCAAGATTCTGCAAAAGCAGAAAAAGTATATCTGATGATACACCGGTCACTCAAGATGGAGAAATAGATGTTGAAAAAGTTCAAGGAGACATGAAGAAAACATGGAAGAAGAAACCAATATTGTCGGAAGAGGAACCGATTTCTGCACCTAGTGTGGAAATATCAGAATCGGCAAACTAAGCCTCAAAGGCTTAGGGGGAGCAAATGGCGAAATGCTTTCAAACCCCCAGTTGACACCAATAAAAGTCCTTAACCGGTATGTGATACCTATTGCTTGGCAGAAGACCAAAAATGGTAAAAAGGCAAATTAGGGTTTACGCCGTAATAGAGGAGCATTAATGATGGTAGGTGAGAGACATGTATAAATGCATTTTTCAAATCATTTCTCGCTATCTATTTTCAAGTGAAGAAAAGGAGATTTGAGCTTAGATTTCAAGAAATTAGATAACCTTGAAAGAGATTCAAATCTAGTTTGCAAGCGGTAGTGGAGAACTCAAAGTGGTGATTTGGCATCCGACGAAGAGTGAAGTGAAGCAGAATCAGGAAGCCCTAAATTCACATTTGAAAGGTATTTTTCATGTTCTTGAAATACTCTTCAATGGCTTCCGCATCTCATACTAGTTCAAGTACATCCATTGAGTCAAAAAGTTTCATTCAGAGGAAGTCCAAGTATAATGCTTTATCACAAGTTCAAGCTGGAGTCATAGTCAAAGAAGGAATTTTTGATTATATTGATTTCAAAATAGAAGACCTAGGGTCTTTAGCCATTCATACTTAGTTAGGTCTATTTTGTGGAAAGGACAAAAGGATCAAACTAGAATTTAGTGTCATAAAGAAGAAGAAATTCCACAACACAGTATATTTCCTGGAAGACTTCACAGAGGATCACATTAGGATCATCTTGAGCAGAGTCCATGGTAATAAGATGTACCTAGAGAGGACACATGATATCACGCCTCAAGCAATTCATGCAGTCACCAGTTTCTGCAATGCAGGGGAAGTGCCAGCCCTGAGAAAAGTGAGCAAAATTAAAATGACCAAGCTCACTGGTTCAACAAGTGATTCACGGGGCATGACAGTCAATCCTATCAAGGATGATCTGGTGAAATACGCATGCATGGTGATTGGATACAGAACATTTTTAGCTAGCAGGATTAATTCTGTATCTGTTGCAGTGGTAAATGCCGCTTACCGAATGATAAAAGAGGATGCATGTTTTGACTTATGCACCGGCATGTAGAGGCAACTCTTGCTAAATCTTAAGGCAATCAAGTAGGACAACTCATTGAGGTTTAAGTTTGGACAACTACTGGTAGGGTTGTTCTTTTATTTCCAAGGCTACTTTCCAGGTGTAGGAGATGTCCAGTGGTCACCTAACCAACTGGTAACCAAGCAGATAAAGGAAAGCATGCAAGCCATTAGAACCGGCTACCCTGAGATACTGAACAAATACTTTGATGAGTTGAGAAGAAAGATGAGTTAGAGGATAAGAATCTTAGGTGACATAGTGAAGAAATACGAAGATGACATCTATTTCACTATTCAGGTGGACAAATGTCTAATGGAGGCTGTTGAGCCTAGAATGGAGGAAGTGGAGCCTATGGGCTATGAAGTCATGTTTGACATGCTGGAAGGGTATGCTTCAACCCTTATTGCCTCGCCTCTTGATCTAAAGGCTAAGAGGACTGGAACCTACTTGGAGAGGATTGCATTGGTTGAAGAGCCATCAGTGAAGAAGGAAAAAGAACCGGTAGCTAAGAAAGCTAAGGCAGTGCCTGCAGCATCGGCACCGGCTACCACTGCAACTCCAAGAGTGACCAAGCAGTCACCAGCAAAGAAGAAACCGGAGGTAACACTAGCAAAAGTATTCGAAAGAAAGAGGAAGACTAAGGAAAATTAACCAAACTCCATAGAAACCAAGTCTGATGAACAGCCAAAGAAGGCTAGACAGACAAAGAAGATGAAGAAGAATGAACCGGCAACATCCACACCGGTGAATATAGATATCTCCTCTTACAAACCTTTGACACATTATCAAAGAATAGTAAAAAATATTAGGAGAAAGTTACTTCATGATTTAATAGACTATTATGATGAATTCAATAGTGAGGAAAAAGATGAAGTACTACAGGAAATCATTCTTTATTTATGTAAAAATGACCGGTCACCATTAGAGATTAAATCTCAGACATCGAATTCATTATTTAAAGCATTGGATAATAAATGGTGCATTTCCATTGAAAAGGAACAAGAGATTAGGGAGAAATTTTTTGCACAGTACTTCCTCGAACTCTCAAATTCAGAATTGTTTGATGCCTTGGATCAAAATAAAGGTCTCTTCTTTACAAGGAGAAGAAGACTCTGGTTGTTGGAGGGGAGAGTTGATGATGTTGAAAAAGATACACATCAGCATATGGCCCATGCTATCAGCTCTCACAAATCATGAATGGCCAACCTCCAAGTGGAAAAGGAACCGGTTATTTCCAAATCGGATGAGGTCTTTGATGAGGAAGGAAACTTGGTGGAAGAACCAATTGACACCATCGATGTTGACACCCTAGATATAGATGATGTCACTCAGGACATACCATCTGAGGGAACAGAATAGGGACAATAGGGCGATCAGGGTGGTGAACAAGTTGAGGACACACAACAAGCGACAAAGGAACAGGAAGAGAAAAAGAAGAAGGATCAAGATGAGAAACAGAAGAAAGAGGAAGAGAAGAGAAAAGAGGAAGATGAGATATAGAAAGATGAAGAAAAGAAGAAGCAAGATCAGTCTTTTCTGGCTCTCTGTTGTTTCCTTGACCTCGAGCCACAATCCTCTTCTTTCCTTCTTCGAGCTTCACAGTCACCATAAATGTTGGACCAGTCACCAACGACCTCACCAACACATCACACCGACCTATGCAAGCATGTCACTTCACCATGTGGCCCCTTTGTCAGCATCCACCTTTGCTAAGTCTTCTATGTTGGTCCAGAAAAGATCATCAGCCAACCACACAACCGGGCTCATCTATCGGTTCACAGACCCTATCGGTTATACCCTAACTGGTCTGCCTTTAACTTGCACTTTGTCAGCATTACCAATGGACATACTTACTAGTAAATGCCTTGATGACACCATGTCATCAACCTTTAGTTGCCTCCAACTACCTACATCTGTGGTAACACCTTTCTTCACCTCTAAATCAGTTCTGCTATTAACATGTTTGTTAAAGTGACAAACATATCCTTCAATCTTTGTACCAGCAACTCATCATGTCTACCCAGATAATCTGGTGCACATCTCTGATCTTATGCACCCAAGGTAACTTAGTGTTTCACTGATTCATTCAGTGTGACCCTTCAATCACCTGTCTTTAACCTTTTGTTTTATTTTCTGAGGACTATGATGCATTTCATTCATAATAGGAGATAAGCTCCACTTACTGGTGGGAGTGGATCCTTGTCATTTGCATCCTGCAATACACCAATGTGGCTTCCCTATTTGAGTAGCATATCTTCAATTAGGCACATGTGATCTAGTTGGGCACACTCTCTATCAGTCATCTTCTTCAAATGGTGACTACATCTTTATACGGTTGGAGTCCTATTGTTTGACATGCACACAACATACCAGTGGCCTGCACATACTTCTCCTTTAGTTTTGATGTGATTTAGGTAATATTCCCCCTCTTCATCACAATAAACAACCCAACATCTTACTCTCTTATTGGTTGGAAACAATGCACTGACAACATGTCACTTACTGGTCTACAGTCCTTATGTCTTCAACACAAGTCAACATTAACTTGTGTACCAATGAATCCAATGGAAACTATGATAGATGACCTTCTCTTCCTTACCGGTTACACACCATTTACGGTATTCATCAATGCCAACACTGCTCATCAATCTCCGATACCAGTTGCCATCCTATACTGGTTGACATCAATGACAACACAATGCCAACAAACTCCCCCTTTGGCATTGATGTCAATGCATTTAGTATCTGACATACTACAGAATCAATCTCCCCCTTTGTGTGTTCCATGGATTCTCACACATGTAGTATGCGACATACTACAAACTCTCTCTCCACCTTTGACAATAATGGAAAAGGGCACTGTCAATATTTCTCTCCTCCTTGTCTATCGGGTAGTGACATATTTTTCTCTCCCCTTTTTCACTACCGGATGCATCTTCTCCTTTTACCTTCAAATTTTGCATCCTCTCAAAACATAACACTTGAGATGGAGGGCTCAACAACCAACTGACACCAATTTCTTAGCAACCAAGTGTATATGCAAACTGGAAACATGTGCATATACAAGTCTGAAACCAATTGAAGGCACATGTGTCAGTGAATACAACATACCTACCGGTCAGACTGCATCATCTCCTGTTGATATGTAGATGTCATTCTAACCCCAAAATACTGATACCAAATGTTGAGGCTAACATTGATACTAATTGTATCTCTTACGATACCAAATACATGTTCTCTTGTGTAGGTAACTCTCCCTCTTTCCAAGCAACACTCTCGGTGGTCTAGTTGTGATTTCAATTGAATAGGCATTGAAATATCTCACAACCTCAGACACTTCCAAAGACATAATCATCCCGGTATAGTCATAGACACTTGCAAACCCTTTGTGTCCAACAAATATGATACAAGTCAAAAATCATGGCTGTCAACTCCCCCTATGTCATACATCTCAGGTTCTCATTGCTTATCAGGTTCAAAACCAGATCCAACCTACCTCTTATACCATTTGAGCTATGCATATGTGATCAATATGAGGATCTCTCAGCTCCACAAATTTTACCACAACATATGACATTATCCTAGGTGTACACATTTCCATACAATATCACTATCATGCCATAAATAAAACTGGTTAGCCCAAAAACATGCATGCCTATATGATCAACAACTAGGCCAACATATGTCATTTAGGTCTTCATCAGCAGCACATGAGACATAAACTCCTCATTCCATACTACCGTAGTTAATGTAATGATCCTGGACCTCATTGTCTTACATAACCCACAATGCTAATTAGTATTCATTCTAGTAACATACTGCACATACCGATTTCCTATCTCGATCCATCAACTCTATCGAAGCACTTTTTCTCTAACTTTTCTCTTGCTATGTCAATTTGCTTTTGATCCCAATTGCAAATTTTCCATCCATTGACACATGCAATAGTGATCCATCTCTGATATGTAAGCGTGTAGCCAAGGCACCCACTACACACACTTACCATCTTATTTCTATTAGATAGTTCAAATAACCAGAAGACAACTAAGAGGGGGGGTGAATCAGTTGTCACAGATTACCAGAACCTTAAGCAATTTAAAATTTAATACTGGAATGCTTAAACCAAATACCAAAATAGCAGTTAAACCAGTTAAGCATAAACAATAATCATAGAATAAATACCATCCCCATGACACCAAGATTTATACGTGGAAAACCCAGTAAAGGGAAAAACCATGGTGGGAAGCCTACCCACGGCTAGATAATACTTCTGCAGTAAGTATGTAAACTACAATTGAGGGGCCTGCACTTGCATGAAGGCCAATAGCCTAGAACACACTTCTCATCACAAAAGGAGCCTCACTGACTACATATAAATCTAGACTACAATCTAGAGAAGTGTTTGAACTACAAAGATAGCATCTCCTATGCCTGAGTATAGTTCTAGTTAAGCTCAATACCGAAGGACTAAATCCTCTTACATAAACCCAATTTGATCTCCAATGATCGACCAAATCCTCTGCCTGAATGATATTACATTATTCACACATTACATATCCTTAAATATATCCTGACCTTATACTTATCATGATCTACAATGAGATCTTACATCATGTATATACAAACCCTCGACCATAAACAATCAGGTTGGCCACCAGACAATAAACCAATTACATAATTACAAAACATGTCGGCCTTATCCCAAACAAATAATATCCAACACATAAGACATCCCAGAAACACATTGAGAGGTCCAATCCACATGTTACATTAAATCGGTCCATAACCTAGATCAACCAGGACCCAATATAGGTGCACACACTAACGCAATGATCTCCATCCACCAAGTCTTGAACATGATCACCAACAGCATCTTGAATCTCCACTAGAAACTGCACCAACACCACTTATGCATATCATCAAATATCTTCATCAAAAGCTCTACCAGTGAAACCCTCATCGGAACTACAAGCCAAGCTTCCAAGTAAACAAGATAGCATCCGATCACCAGACCAAAATGAACTCACTGCACATGAACATTAGTATCATGAATAAGCCATTTCCATAACCAAATCATATCAGAGCCTACTGGATCATGCAAGATCCAAACCAACCAGGAACTACTCAACCTACCGGGACTATAAGGGTGCCAGTAAAGCATTCAAATAGCTAGTGTTGACATCAATGAGAAAACATCAATGCAAGACATAATCAATTCTACAAAATGGCCAACAATCTCCCCCTTTGGCATTGATGGCAACACTAGATGTAAAAAACATCTAAGTACTAAGATATGCCAAACAAGTCTCCCCCAATGGAAGACAACCAACAATCTCCCACATTCATTTTGTAGTTTTCTAAATTGTGACCAACTTTGTTGCATTTGGAACATTGACCAGTGGGTGCATTAATGTTCTGATTGTTTCTAGATCTACACTGATTTTCTCTATGACCATACTTGTTATAGTTAAAGCATTTTCCATTAAATTTGTAAGCATTAGGTTGTCTTACTAGTTTACTATGATCATGATTATTTGCACTACTGAAACTTTCTCCAATTTCAAATCCAAGTCCATTTGTATCTCCATTAGGTTTCTGAATTTTCAGCATATCATCAAGTTCCTCTAAAATTTTCTTGAATTTTTCTTTGTGTTGATTTGCAGTGGCCAACTCATTTTCCAGGATTCCCATTTGTCTCATAAGTTCAGTTTTATCATGTTGCATGTGAATCAGATTTGTCTTCAACATATCATTTTCATGACTGAGTCTTAGATTTTCATTTCCAACATCATTGCGTCTCCTAGTCAAGTTATCTTCATTCTTCTTTCTATCTTCAATGTCTTTACAAAATCTCATAGTCATATCTT
This sequence comes from Cryptomeria japonica, assembly GCF_030272615.1. Taxonomy (NCBI): domain Eukaryota; kingdom Viridiplantae; phylum Streptophyta; class Pinopsida; order Cupressales; family Cupressaceae; genus Cryptomeria; species Cryptomeria japonica. The sequence goes on along the minus strand of NC_081414.1, from coordinate 260,208,938 downwards.
GCATTTCATTCCTCATAGTATTGTTTTCTTGTCTCATCTTGTTCACAAGTTCATTAAGAGTTTCCTTTTCATCATTATCATTATGCATCTTCTCGTCAAGTTCTTTTCTTTTATTTCTAGCTATAGTAAGATTCTCCTGAAGTCCTTAAATGAATTACTGTGTAGTTCTTAGATCATCTTCAAGTTTGATATTCTTCAATTTCTCTACATCATAGTCTACAAGAGCTCCTTCCAATTGCTTTCTTAAGTTCTCCATCTGTACCGATGTCAGAATCTTCCTCAAGCTATTAAGCTTTTGAAAATAGAGGACCAGGCTCTGATACCAATTGTTAGGATTAATGATAGTCCCAAAGATATTGAGAGGGGGGGGGTGAATCAATATCTAACTGGTGAACATAATATTTAACCTTATTAAGTATTTTGCATCCCAAAATAGTGTACCGGTAAATAAGAATTAATGCAGTAAATAGGAATAGTAAAGACATCATAGAAAACACACCATAACACAAGATGTTTAATGAGGAAACCCAATGTGGGAAAAACCTCGGTGGGATATGTGACCCACAATATTCACTCACTGGCCAATGAATAAATATTACTTACAATGAGGGGCCTGCACATGCAAGAAGGCCAACTGCCTAGAGCTCACTGCTCAATTTACAAGATAGAAGTCTCAATGACTTACAAAAATGGATTATAAAATCCAATACAATGTACTGCTTCAAATCAACATGAACTATGCCAGGTCCAGTACTGGTTTAAGCTCATCCTATAACCAAAACCTTCATTGTCAACTTATATCTCCTTATACAAAAATATCAATATATTCTCTCCATGCATACTTCCTTCTACAATGTTACCAAAATGACCTATAAGATCTCATACATATATATGAATCTTTTACAATATGCCTTGTCGGCTTTACAAAAGATAATTACAATTAAATACAATAAACAAAAGTTTATTCCCTATCGGTTGGGGTGCCAATATGCATTATAGCCGCTACCGGTGAAGTGCCTATTGATGTATGTAGATGTCTATGTCAGTGCCGGTGCCTATCAATGGCTTTACCAGATGAATGCCAAAAGGTTGCCAGATGGTTGCCATCAATGACAACACCATCATTTCTCATTAGAGTGTAGAATGCCAACAGATCAAGAGGTGAATGTCATGCTAGATTAGAGATATTAGCATTGCATATCTTTCTCCCTCTCCTTTCTTTCTCTTTTGTGACCATTCTTCTATATGTATCCTTGTTCTTCTACTAAGATATTTTCCTGGTCTCTTTCATGTTGACTCAAAAGAAATCCTCTCTTCCCATTCTTCTAAGGTAGTGTCCTTCTTTGGGGAATAAATATTATTATATGCATATACATACATGATATACATGAGTTATCATATAGCATACTAACCCTAAGGAAAGCAACATGACCTCATGTTTTTTGTTCATTATCCTTGGTTTTATACCTCGATTGGGGGCTAAATCCTTGAGATAATGTGCTCCCTTCCTTCTCTCTCTCGGGTGCATCCTACCTTTAAGAAATTAATCCTGATAAGGCATGCATGTGATCGCTTTAACATTGGGGCATACACTCTGCTCATACTTTCCTTCTTGTGATACTTAGAATTACTTAGTGAACTTTATTTTTGCTTTGTAATCTTTAGTATCCTTTTTTTCATGACTCATAGTGAAGGGGACTTTGCTAATTATAGTCATGGTTCTCCCCTTCTCGATCTTCCCTTTTACGTTCTTAATCAAAGTCATAAGATTGTAAGTCCACTGGGGGCTTGGTGCATCTTGCCTCCTTGACATGGTAAAATTCTTTAAATCTTGTTCCTTGAACTTTACCGATAGTATTGGAATACGCTTATACTCCCGCTAAAGTGGGGGCTAAATTTAATGTCATAAAATTGTGACCCTAGTAATTTTTTACTGCATTAGGGTCCCCATGCATGCGAATTTGAAACCTCTAGCCTGATCGAAGACCGGAGATTTCTAAGCTTGCGGAAAAAGCTTCTTTCTTGGCCTCTACATAACCCCATTTTCACTCTGCCCTAGAGAAAGGGATAGGATAGGGGCGTGGCATCACTATCCCCCCTTGGACAGGGTTGTCACACCACTTTCCCCCCTTGGATAGGGGCATGGCACTCTTTTCCACCCAAGACTAGTGCGTGGCACTCCTCTCCCTACCCTATTTTGGGGCACAACGCTTCCTAGGGTTGCATTGTTGGTTGTGCCTCAGGTGGGAAACTCCCTCAATGTTGGCTCGTGATGAAATCAGATGCACTCACATGTATTTAAGGGGAATTCATCCTCTCATTTGCATAAGTTCAATAATTTGGATGAGTGGGAAAATCACAAGCTATCAAGCATTAAAGATCATTCAAGAATTTTCAAGCATTCTTTTCTAGCATTGAGCATTCTCAAGTCTTCCTTCAAGGCTAGGTGTTGCATTCAAGTCAAGGATTCAACCATTGAAGAGGATATTGATTTCAACATTCAATTCCACACAAGCATTTTTATCAACATTGCTACTACAACCTCCCTTGAGGTGATTTATAATTTAGTCTTTCATTTACATCTACTCGCAAGTACTTTCTTTCATTACTTGGTTAATTCCAAAACTGGGGTTTGACCTAAAGGCAAACCCCCAATCCCAACCCATTTTCCTCTCTTTTATGTGTGTAGGTTGTAGGTGCACAATTTTACTTTTGGATTCGGGCTTCATTTGCAGAGGCAAAAAAACCTTTTTCATTTCATGGATTTTGCAGAGGATCATGTATGTTCCCGCCATGGTCTAGACAACTTTTCCTCAAATTCATAGGGAGACTTCATCTCAACATTCTACTGCCAGATCCAGGTACACAACTTCATCCCATATTCCGATCTCATTTTATAATTAATTCTTTGTCAAATTTGCACTACATAATTCAATCAATTCCATTCCAAATCAAACAAGAAAGAGGGGATCAACTTCGCATTCCCAATTCATTCAAAATTCAATCTACCATATTTGTGTGGAGAGATTGAATCTAGTGAATTATCCTCTCCTCTTTCTAATGTACCATGGTGAAAAGTGCTTGAATGGTAATCGATAGCGAAGCTCTCATCTCCCTTTGAGGGAAAGGGTAGTTTCCTTCTTGATTTATCATTCACCATTTTCCCACTATTACAATTACTCAAACTCAATGGGATGACATCAGGAAGATTTGTCAAAAATATTCTAGGGCTTCTGCCAAGAAAGATAAATATTATAGGCTTGGATCTTTAGTAGCAAAAGCATCTACAATTGTTTCAAGGATGGAGATAACTCATCTGCTAAAGGATTTTAAGGAGGATATTATTAATAACATGGATACTCAGTTGGATACACTTCAAGAAAAGAAGAAGAATGAAGCAGAGGAAATGCTTTCTGAATTTTGTCCTCATTGTAGGCAAAAGAAGAAGAACTACAAATGTAAGCTCCTTGCTAAACTTTGCAGTCATCCAGCTCCTCTAGATTTCAAGCTAGTTTATGGACATGATGAACAACTCTTCTATATTTCACAATGAAGGCCATAGCCCCCAAGACAAGGTATGCCACAAGATCCATTGTCTTTTTTGGGTTCTTATGGGAATGCATAGAACAATTAGTGGCAACATTCATATTCCCAAAATTTGGGGAATTATACTCCTTTGTCTTGGAATAACTCCCAAAATCCTTGGCCCAATTATCAATACCCTTCCTTTAAGTGGCAACAAACATAAGGGAATTGGTCACAACCTCAAGGTAACTGGAAATAGACACCTCAATGGAGGGGAGGTCAACAATGGTCAAACCAATCCTCTAGTTTCCTGTAGCCACCACAATAGTCCTAACAACCACCTTTAATGCCACCAACTACTAATAGTACTCCACCCAAATCAACTCAACTGCTAATACACCCTATGCCAAATCCTAATAATAAACTTCAGCAACAACAACAAGTTTATTTAGATGATCCTAATCAATATCCTACATACTCTCCCAGTATAAGTGATATTCACTTACGGTTAGGAACAACCTTGCCTTCCCCATCTCCTCCATTCATAATTGAATTACCATATGAGGAGATTGCACAAGGTACTACACCTGACCAGCCTATAGATCCTAAACAAATACCTTAATCTTAAACTTTAGACACTATAAAAACACCACCATTTCTGCAAAGATTGTAGGTAGAAGTGACTAGGCAACATGATGACATAGATTTTGATCTTATTGATCAATTAAAACATATGTGTAAATATTCCACTATTCCAAGCTATTAATGATATTCCCATATATGGTAAATCTATTAAAGAGGCATGTTTAAAGAAACCTAGATGTAAGAAAAATGACCCACAAATAGTCCATGTAATGGGACAACTGGCAGATATTATGTTAGGAAATGTTATAGTCCCTAAGTATTATGACCCACATAGTGTTGTTGTGAAAGTATTCATAAATGGAACTCAAATTAGATTTGCCCTGATAGATTTAGGAGCAGCTATAAATGTTATGACCAAGGATATCATGCAACAACTCAGTACTACTAGTCTTTGATCTACTCCAATAGTCATGTAGATTGCAGATAGCTCCACTGTTCTGCCTGATGGAATAGTTGAGGATGTTGTTGTTACATTAGATTCTTGGGAATATCCAACTAATTTTATGGTACTCTCTCCTAAGGTAACAATGGGGGGATATCCAATCATTTTGGGAAGACCTTGGCTTGCTAAAACTGATGCATATATAGGGTGTAGATCAGGAGATGTGACCATTCCAAATGGTACCACAACTAGAACACTTGCACTTTATTCTCCTACACAACCGCAACTTGATCAAGAGAAAGTAGTATGGCCATATGTAGGAGAAGAAGTAGAGGAACTTAATTTTGTTCAGCAACTTATGATGTTATCTAGGGAACCATTCATGGAACTCCAAGAAGATGATAAGGTACTCTCTAATATCATAGAAAATCATTATGGTATAAGTCAGTAGTTACATGGTTTGCCAACATGTTCTCTATATACTCTCCTTCCATATATCAGTTCCTTGGATTCTCCTGCAGCCACAAAAATATTTCATACCTTATCTCCATAGGAAATCCAAACCCCTTGTTTACCTGAAGTATCTCAAAATCAATCAACTACTCAAGTAGAGGTTGCTTCAGGAAAATATCTAAATATCAATAGTCATCTTACAAAAGACCAAAGATTGTCCTTTACAGACCTACTCAAGACCCATAAATAGGCCTTTGCATGGGACTATCATGATATGAAGGGATTAGATCCTAAATTGTGTACTCATAGGATTTATATCAAAGAAGATTGTAAGCCAGTTAGATAACCTCAGCAAAGGATTAATCCTGCATTAAGGGAAATAGTCCCTATATTAGAATTGCATAGATTACTTAATGTAAAGTTCATTTACTATATATTAGATAGTTTATGGGTATCTCCTTTGGTTATAGTCCCTAAAAAAGGAGGTAAATGGAGAGTTTGTGTGGACTATAGGGAGCTCAACACTACTACTAAGAAAGATCATTTCCCACTTTCTTTCATTGATCAGGTATTGGATTCTTTAGCGGGAAAATAGTACTTTTAATTTTTGGATCGGTTTAGTTGTTACAATCAAATTAGAATTACTCCAGAAGAATAGGAAAAGACAACCTTTACCTATCCTTGGGGAACGTATTCCTATTCAGTTCTTCCATTTGGTCTGTGCAATGCTCCTGCAACCTTCCAAAGAGCTGTCCTCAGTATGTTCTTAGATATTTCTCATGATTGCATGGAAATCTATATGGATGATTTTACTACTTATGGGGTTACTTTTGAGGAAGCATTGATAAATCTTGGCAAAGTGTTACAATAGTGTGAGGACCATAATTTGTCCCTAAATAGTGAAAAATGCTTTGTGATGATGCAAGAAGGTATAGTATTGGGACATCGTATTTCTCAGGAGGGTATTCAAGTTGACCTTGCCAAAATTGAGGTAATAATTAACCTCCTTGCTCATGCAAAACAAAAGGATGTGAGAAGTTTCTTAGGCAATGTAGTGTACTACAAAATATTTGTAAAGGACTTTAGTAAGATGGCATGATGTCTATATTCTCTCTTGAGAAAAGTGGTTGAGTTTGAATGGACACCAACATGTGAAGAGGCATTTTTCAAACTCAAGGGAGCTCTAACACAAGCTCATGTACTCAAAGGACCTTAGTGGTCTTTCCCTTTTCACATTCACATAGATGGATCAAATTTTGCAATTGGAGTAGTCTTGGGACATAAACAGGGAGTTTTAGAGAATGCAATTTATTATATTAGCAAAAATCTGTAGGGATCTAAATTAAATTATACTATCATAGAAAAGGAAATGTTAGCTGTTATCTATGCCCTCAACAAGTTCAGACACTACATCACTAGCTATTAGATATTTGTGCATAGTGATCATGCAACCATCAAATACCTTAAGAATTAAAGTTTTGTTACTGGCAAATTAGCACGGTGGTTATTGTTGATGCATGAATTTGACATCACTATCATTGACAAGCCAGTTAAGGAAAATATTGTAGTAGACTTTCTGTCCAGAATTCAAACAAAGGATGATCCTGCAGCCATTGATGATTCCTTTCTAGATGAGCACTTTTTTTAAATTAATGTGCACACTCCATGGTATGTTGACATAGCTAATTACATAGCAGCTAAAAAAATTCCTCTTCATTTCTCACCCAAAGAAAGAAAGTTACTTGTAGAAAAGAGTTTCGATTTTTCATGGATAGCAAATTGATTATTCTATACAGGGCTAGATCAAGTTATGAGGTAGTGTGTTTGAGAAGATGAAACTTATGATATCCTTCATGCTTGTCATGATGAGCCTTGTGGAGGACACTTTGATGCCAAGAGAATAGCTATAAAGATCCTGAATACAGGTTATTATTGGCCAACTTTTTATAAAGATGCAGTCAAGTATACTAGAAAGTGTGATAGATGTCAGAGGATGGGCAGACCTACTCGGTTTGATGAGATGCCTTTGCACCCACAGGTAGTTGTTACATGATTTGATAAATGGGGGTTAGATTTTTTTGGGCCAATTGATCCACCCTCAAATGGTATATCATACATTCTAGTATGTACTGACTATGTTACAAAATGGGTTGAGGTAAAAGCATTCAAGCATGCCAGAGATAACAAGGTAGCAAAAATTTTGTAGGAAGAAATCTTTAGAAGATATGGAGTTCTATGGGAGATAGTGATTGATCAAGGGGCACAATCTACTTTCACTTTGATTATAGCCTTAGCCAGTGAATATAATATAAGGCATAGAAAGTCAACCCCTAACCATCCTCAAGCCAATGGACAAGCTAAAATCACCAATAGGGAGATTGAATCGATACTGACCAAAATAGTAGCCCTTCATTGAAAGGATTGGTCTAGTAGGTTGCTTGAAATAGTTTGGGCATATAGAACCACATGGAAAATGACAACAGTTTTTACACCCTTTGAGATGATGTATGGGAAATTAGCTATGATGCTTGTAGAATTTGAGCATAAAACACTTAGAACAACCATAGCCTTGGATATGACTCTCTCTGTAGCTTAGCATGATAGGATCATGTAGCTTAATGCCTTAGATGAAATAAGGAAGTCTACCCTGCAGCACACAAATAATTTAGAATCAACGCATGAAATGACATAATAAATATATCAAAGATAAAGCATTCAAAATAGGAGATTGGGCCCTTTTGTACGACTCTAGGTATAAGGATTATTTGGGTAAACTATAGACATGTTGGTTAGGGCCTTATGAGGTGATTGAAACATTTCCAAATGGTGCAGTAAGATTTGTGACTATTGATCCTTTAAAATTTAAATTATTGGTAAATGGTCATCATTTGCGTATCTATCACAAGCCGCTTTCCAAAGAGGAGTTCCTGTAGCAATTCACTATTCCGGAAGGTGCCTGGATTCATGCAGAAAAAGATGGCGGCCTTGCTATCCCATCTTCTTCCTAATTTTCTTGCCTTGCAATATCATAATAAATACTTTTGTATCTTATGGAAGCACCCTTCTTCGCATTAAATATTTCATCTCTGTACTCACCAATTACTCTTCCATATCATTTCATGTAATTCATTTCTCCACTTCTCTTGCTGTATATAATGTATCTACTTCATGCATGATGGATTTTCCCCAACTATTGTCATTATGGCATGATATCAGGTACGCTCGTGTGTATTTATTTTTTATTTCATACATTTATTAAACCATATTTTGTACAATAATAAAATTTGCATAGTATTCTTTTTAGTCATTTTCTGCATGCGTGGACACCTGTTACGCCTTAGGTTGCGGGGGAAAGTATGATAATTCTTATGTCATTTCAAATCAAGTTTAAATTTTAAATTATTTCCCTTTAATGTGACATTATGTACTCTGATTTTATTGCTATACCTTCCACCCCCACCATTTCTCTTTTCTTGCCTTTCATTATTTTGAATTTGTGGCTGATTTATTTCCAAGTAAAGCATATCATATTCTCTTGTGAGAATTTACAGAGTTAATTTGTAGAGTTTAAACTTGGGTATACTTCTGAAAGTGGTGAGTTTTGAGTATCATTGTTGCAATGGGTGGTCCACCAGTTCACCATGAGCCTACAATGCATGATGTCCTCCTGCAAGATCAGGTTTGTGAACTTGAATTCTGAAATAGTGGCTAGCTAGAATATTTTCTGAAGCTAACATAGTTCAATCAAGATATTGCAAGAAAATTCACTCACACATTTTTTGATGGGGAAGCTAGGGTGAAAGGGTAGAGATTTCTTTCTATAGAAGAGAGGATTGTAGAGGTAGAAGGGTTTCCAGAAGACAAGGAAAAATACCCTAAAATGAAAGATACACATTGTAGAGGTAGAAGGGTTTCCAGAAGACAAGAATCCTTCCCCCCAAATGGAGAGAAATAGAACCATATATTATGAAATATTTGACTTGTGAAGGGAGATTCCCATTCCTACATTCTCACCCCTCCTATCAGAAGGAAAAGAAAAATTGCAAAAGAAGACTCTCCTCCAGCCACTAAGGAAGCTATGAAAATGCTCGAAGAGCCTATAGAAAACCATCCTACAACCACTGAAGAAACACCTTTGAGAAGAAGTGGTAGGATTTGAAGGAAACCTAAAAATAAAAAATAGTCAGAGCAGCCACGTGCCAGCATTCTTGTTGATTCCCCATCAGAGTAGGAGCTGAGTAGTCCTTACCAGGATGTTATTTCTCTGACCTCACCCGTGGAGCCGCAGGAGGCTCAGGAACCTGAAGAATCGAGAAAAGAAAGAGATAAAGAGGAAGAAATCTCTCATGAACAACCATAGGAATGTATGAGCTTAGATGGGCTTGATAACTTAGTCTTCATTACATTGAAGATTGTTGAAGTAGAAGGCAGAGCTTGTTGGACACAATGGATCACTGAGAGGTGGGTGAATCAGTGATCTTCTTCAGCAGGGATATACCGACAATATAGTAAACAAACTAAGTGTTAACTATTAGCTCAAATAGTGCAAACTAAGTGTGTGAAATGATTTTTTATAACATCAACATAACTCATACACAAGAATGCATCACACAACACTAGATATATGAGGAAAACCCAATGTGGGAAAAACCTCGGTGAGAATAGCTACTGGAGATCTTCTGCTCCAATCCAGCCTCACAATATAAAAGATCTGATTACATTTTTAGGGCACCAACCCCTTATTTATGAGCACTGACTCAAAGGAGAACCAATGCAAAATTTATAGGCCACAACCTAAAGGAGCTACAACCCCTGCACTAAGCACCAACTTAGTGAAAAACAATATGAATCAGTTAAACAAATGAGATCCTTGTTACAAAATAAGTTTTGCAGCCCTATAATATTCTGCTCTAGTAGTTTCAACCTTACCGGTTTGTGCTTCCTCCACACACTCTGCAACTTTGCTTTGCTATTGATTCTAACTTTTCTAAGTCTCCTCTCACAATGTCTTTTTTAAGTCAACTCACACCGATCACTCTTTATTAGATGTGGCTTCCTTTAAATTTTAACCTTTGCATCCTATGCTAACTCTGTAGGTTTGTTTCTTACACCGGTTTACCCTACTTCTCCTTACCGGTACAATCTTCTTCTCATTAACACTTTAAGTGTTTATCTCTTAAGCTCTCAAGAAAGAAATTTCACACTTACATTTGTTGGCATATGATGATATGGTAATAATGTATGTTGTCATTGATGTTAATACGTACAGGTGAACCAGTATGAAGATTGGAAGAAGTTGTTATTGATGTTCAAGTAGGAGAACTGGTATGAAGAGATGAAGTGAATTGGTGTCAGGGTTTCACTAAGTGTGACTAACGGTTGGTAGTCTCAGCTCTAGGGTTTCTGGTTTGGCAATCTAGCTTGTGCGATGCAACCGGTGACATTCTGTGATGAGTTAGCTAAGAGATGAGGATGAGATCAAGATGGCACATTAGTTTTGTGCACGTGAAGGATTTCCTTGAGGATTTTGCATGTGACAATCGATTGCATTAAATATCTACCTTGGGAATGAATAGTCTTCTTGGCGATATGCGAAGAGAGTGTGATGGGTTACTGATTTCCATATGCAGTGAAGAATGGATAATGAAGAATGACTTGTGATCTGTTTGAGATTGTTTTATTCTATGCAAAGTGTTTGAACGGTCATGATTGGACCGCTTGTAATTGTAAACCTAAATTGTTTAGGGTTTAGGGTTTATGCTACCAACCTAATTATTGTCTATAAGGTCGATGAGTTTTGATATTGTAAGTGTTGGCAAATGTTGTGTTTTGTATCCAAGTGATGAGATACTTGCCAGACTAGTGAGTGGAAAACTACAGAGTGTGATTGCAGAGTAGAGGAGTTGAAAGGGATTTGCCTTAGCATGTAGTGTTATTATTGAAGAGGGGAAAATAGAGCAAGGTGGATTCAAGTGGTTAGAGCACAAACAAAATACTAAAAGAGATTAAAACATAAACCATGAAACATGCATAAAACCACATAAAAATATGAAAATGATGCTTATACCTTGCTATCTTTACCTCTCCCTCAGATTGAGCTTGATGAAGTGAAGGCACCCCTTGATGAATGCTCCACTTGATGTTCTCCTTTAATTGCTTGATGTGGAATGCTCTCTTTTTTCAATAAGACTAATGGATTATTGGATTGGATTGAAAGATAAAGGATGAATGAATTTGATTAGAGGATTATGAAGAGAGAGAGAGGAGAATAGAACAACATGAGGATCCTATGAGAAGTGGATCTATTTGTGAGGATAATAAGCTCCAATTTATAGATTGGAGGAGGCCAATGGAGGGCCAAGTTTGATTTGATTATGGAGGGTTGAGATTGATTTTAGATAGAAGGCATGGATCAAGGGTGCCTTGGGAAAATAAAATTCCTTTGGAAAAGGGGGGAGAAATTTGAATTTCAAACTTGAGGAATTAAAAATTTCAAAATAAGGATGCATTGAGGGATTCAAAGAAATTTAAATTTCTTTGAGAGACTCAATGTTGATGTGACATGAGTGGGAATTAAAAAATTGGAGAATAATGATAAGCATGATTATGAGAGATTATAGAAGAATTAATTAGGCTAAGTGGGATTAGGAAAAGTGATTTATAGGAATCACATGACTAGGTTAATTAATTAGAATTGATTAACTAAGTGGATTTAGAGGAAATAATTATTGAGAGGACTTTAGAAGAATAGGGGAATAATTAATTTATTTGATAAATTAATTATTGGAGAATAGTGACAGGATTAATTAAATTAGATTTAATTGATTCTGAGAGGAATAAGGATAACACAATTAAAGTCAATTAATTATGTTGATAGGCTTAAATTAATTAAATATTAATTTTAGGTGTCTACAGTTATCAGATCAGAGCTTTACCTATTTTCTTCTAACCATTTCAACAGTAGGAAAATCCCTTTACTGGGTAGCTTTAACATGCTTTTTGTAAATCCTCTAACCAGGTGACTCAAGATCATTGAGTTCTTGAAATCCTCTAGCAAGGTAACCATTAATAGGGTTTCAACCTTTAATAGGGTATATAGCCATCCCTTAACCAAGTGATCTTTAACAAGATTGGTTCCTAACATAACCTGATTGTAAAGTCTTTAATCGGACTAGGCTCCTAACAGAGCGAGCTTCAAAAGAGTTCAAAAACAAGCTTGTGGGTATTTATCCCCACCATGGTTTTTCCCATTTGGGTTTCCACATGAAAAATCTATGTGTTATGAGTTGTGCATTTTTCATGTGATGATTGAGAAGTCTTTGTTTAGGTGAATATGCATGTAAAGCTAATGGTTATGGTATTACTGATACAACACATGCATATGTATATTGGTGAAGTAGTTATCAAGTGTTGAATGTTATTTGAAGTATTCAGTTTTAGTGGTTTAGATATCTAAAGTCTTACTACGTTTAACCGGTATTGCCATGGTTAAGTTCAGTGATGAAGACAACCGGTTAGCTTTGTTTTAATTTGATAAGTTGTTGATAACTTTTTGTCTATATTGATTCACCCCCCCCCCCTCTCAGTACCAGTTAGGGTATTTGTTGTTCATCATTATTCATCAATTGGTATCAGAGCAACTCCATGTCCTCGTTGATATAAGCTTAATTGCTTGAGGTAAAAGATCTTGCTTTAATGATGAAGAGGGAAGGTCCTAAGTTCAATAGAGATAACTTCAAAATATGGAAGGAAAAAATGAAGATTTATATCAAGAGTTTGGGTGCTCAACACTGGAGCTATGTTGAGAATGCCTATGTAATCCCCACTGGCACTCTGATCAATGATCATAAAAGAGAGATTCAAGAAAGTGGGCAAGTCATGGAAGCCCTTATTAGCAACCTGTCCGATATTAAGTTCATTGATGTAGAAGATAAGGACACTCCTAAGGATGTATGGGACATACTAGGAACCATTTATGGCGGTGATGAACATGTCAAGCAAGGTAAGGAAGAGAGCCTTAGAGGAAAATTTGAAGACATGAGGATGGTTGAAGGAGAGACCATTCAACAATATGGCATAAGGATTAGGACTATGGTTGGATATATCAAGAGCACTGGTGGAACAATTGATGATGCCACCATTGTCAATAAAGTTTTGAGATCATTGTTACCGGTCTATGCAATCAGAGTTGCTTCTATTCAGGAGCTAAGGTCTATCGATAAAACCAAGGTATCCTTAGACTATCATTGTAAAGTTGACTACATATGAGTTGAATAGCTATGATGGCAGTGTTCAAAAGACTTAGTCAACCTTTAGAGCCTCTGCTGCACCAACCAGAAAAGGAAAAGAAGTAAATACCAGTTATGAATCTAGGAAATACAAAGATATGGGTGATGAAGAGATTTTGATGGAGTTTGAAGCTCTTCTTTCCAAGAGACTTCCAAAAGGCACTGCAAAATACAGAGGCAATCTTCCTTTAAAATGTTTTTCCTGCAATAAGATAGGACATATAGCTATTAACTATCCTAACAATGACAATAAGGATAAACCGAAGAGGTTTAGAAAGCATAAAGGAGGAGGTAGGAGAAATTGTCTTGTTGTAGTTGATGAAGGTGTTACTAATGAAGAATCTAAGGATGAAGAGAATGAGGACATAGTTTTGTAGCTATAAAGGAAGAAGTGTCTGAAAAGAAAGCCCTTGTCTCTCGCATTGACAACTCTAATGAGTGGATTATTGATAGTGGGTGTTCTCACCACATGACTGGTGACTGGAGAAAGTTTATGTCTCTAGAAGAATATGATGGAGGTGTTGTCTAGTTTGGCAATGATGCACCATGCTTGGTGAAAGGTAAAGGATCCATCTCACTAAATGGAAAGAGTAGTGTGGATGATGTCTACTGGGTAGAAGGTCTTAAGCAAAACCTTTTGAGTGTTGCTCAGCTAAATGACAAAGGACTCATTCTAGAGTTCAAAGGTGGAGTATGCAGTATAATTGGAAAGAGTAGTGCACTTATTGCCACCGGTAAGGAGACTAGAGGTAACTTGTTTCTGTTAAATGCCAAGATTAGTCAGTGTTTGATGGCGAAGTTTGATGATAGTTGGATATGGCATAGGAGACTTTGTCATTTGAATTTTGATAATTTTGTAAAGGCGAATAAGATTAAGGCATTAAGAGGATTGCCTTTGCTGAACAAACCAGAGAATTATTTGTGCAGAGAATGCCAACTTGGGAAGATGTATTCCTCAACCTTCAAAGGTAAGTCTTTTTTAGTAGAGAACTTACTTGATCTTGTGCACACCGATCTATGTGGTCCAATGAAAACTAGAAGTATTCAGGGAGATAGGTATTTCAGGATTCTTACTAATGATTACTCAAGAATGATGTGGGTCACATTCTTGAAAGACAAGTCTGAGGCATTTGGAAAGTTCAAAGCCTTTAGAGCATTGGTAGAGAAGGAAAGTGGTCAAAGGATAAAATGCCTAAGAACTGATCAAGGAGGTGAATTCACTTCTGATGAATTCAACAAGTACTGTGAAGAGAATGGTATCAAGAGGTAGTTGTCTGCCCCAAGGACACGACAAAAAAATGACATAGAAGAAAGGAATAACAAGACTATAGTTGAAGCGGCCAGAACAATGCTGATTCAAGGAAAGGTTGCTCACACTTTTTGGAGAGAAGCAGTTAGCACTGCAGTCTATACTATGAATTGGGTACTCATGAAGAAAGGTAAGGATGAAACCCCTTATGAGTACTAGACCGGGAAGACTCCCACTATGAGATATTTTAAAGTATTTGGAAGTAAGTGTTATATCAAGAGAGGTGAGCATCTTAACAAGTTTGATGCTAAAAGTGATGAAGGAATATTTCTAGGATATTCCACTAAGAGAAAATATCTCAAGTTCTACAACAATAGGACTCAGAAAATTGTTGAGAGTATAAATGTCAGGGTTGATGAATCTCATGAGGAGCCTGAGGAAACCTACAATGAGCAAGTGGAAGATGAACCGGGTGTAGCCTTCTCGAAACCGGTTAAGAAAGAAACAAGAAAAGATCTCAGTGTTCCTGTACTAGTAGAAGTTGCAGTAGGTGAAGAAGAAGATGGAGATGAAGAAGAAGAGGAAAAACAAGCAGAACCAACTAGAGTCATTCCTAGATATGTGAAACTACATCATAAACTGAAGCAGATCATAGGAGATAAAGATGCAGGGATACTCACAAGAAGAAAGGTGAAAGAAAAATCTTGCATGATTTTTGAATTTGAGCCTAAAACCTCTAGAGAGGCACTTATAGATAAAGACTGGATTAAGGCAATGGAAGAGGAGCTGGACCAGATAGAAAAGAATGCAACATGGTCTTTGGTACCCAGACCAGAACACAAGAATGCCATAAGTACCAAATGGGTCTTCAGGAATAAGTTGAATGAAGAAGGCATAGTTGTAAGGAACAAGGTAAGACTTGTAGGAAGGGATACGCTCAAGAAGAGGGACAAGACTATGGAGAAACTTTTTCTCCAGTGGCTAGATTGGAAGGTGTTTGAATGCTACTTGCATTTGCAGCATTTAAGGGATTCAAGGTATACCAGATGGATCTAAATCCACATTCTTGAATGGAATCCTAGAACAAGAAGTGTGTATTGAGTAACAGGACAGGTTTTCCTTATCAAAAGATAGTAACATGGTGTGTAGATTACACAAGGCCCTGTATGGATTGAAATAAGCACCAAGGGCATGGTATGAATAGTTACACTCTTAGCTTGTGAAGATAGGCTTTCAGAGAACAAGTGAGGACAACAACATCTACCTAAAATCTGAAGGTGATCAAATTTTGATCTATGAAGTGTTTGTAGATGACATAATCTTTGGAGGAGATGATGAAATGAGCCATACATTTGCAAATGAAATGAAGAAAGAGTTTGAGATCTCTTTGATTGGAGAGATAAAGTTCTTCATTGGTCTACAAATTCAGTAGATGAAAGAGGGTTATTTTATTACCCACTCTAAGTATGTCAAAGAGGTATTGAAGACCTTTGGCATGGAGGAGAGAAAACTGGTTGGTACACCGATGATGATCGACTGTAAATTGACTAATTAAGATGATTCCACGTTGGTGAATGAGAAGGAGTATTGGTCAATGATCAGTAAGTTGCACTATGTGGTACACAATAGACCAGATATTGCTCATGCAGTGGGCATTGTGGCCCGCTTTCAAAAAAGTCCAAGAGAATCCCACTTCGTAGTAGTCAAGAGGATTCTTAGATACCTAAAAGGGATAGTGGATTATGGATTGTGGTATCCATACAATGGTAGTTTTAATCTTAAAGTATTTACCGATGTAGATTGGGAAGGTTGTAGGTCCCGGGGACAACTGAGAGGGGGGGGGTTAATCATTTGTCTAATAAATTCAAACCAAAGTCTTATTAACCAACTTATTGCTTAATATTGATAAGATAGTTAATTGTGTCGGTAAACAGTGTTAACAGGAAATGCAGTACCGGTAAGAATTAATGCATGAAACATAAGCACAAAGTCAACCATAGCACATGACACAAATATTTGTACGTGGAAACCCTGTAAGGGGAATAACCATGGTGGGAAACCTTACCCATAATCAGATGATACTACTGCAGATAGTAAGTGTACAAGAGGGGTCTGCACATGCAGAAAGGCCAACAGCCTAGAGCTCACTACTCAAACACAAATGGGAGTCACACTGACTATAGTTGGGTGGTTAAATCCAATGAGAATGTACTGCACAAAATAGCATCTTCTTATGCTGGATTCAGTACTGGTGTAATGCTGATATGCTTCTATAAAAACCTAGCTTCACCTTCAAATGATGTCTTCGTTTATACCTCTGCTTAATCTCGCATATACCTTCTTACAATTCTTTTTGCATTCCACACTTGATCTTACAAATAAGATCTTACATTTATACCATACCCTAAGACCAATTTTAGTAGGTCGGCTCTACAAGATATTACAATAAAATATTTTACAAGTAATACAATATCCAATGCAATAACTAATTGAGCATGTCGGCTTAATGCATTTACAACAATAATAAATCATCTCCATAGCGTGCCATGCTGATCTAGAAAAGATAAACCTGCCGGTGTAACCCTAGATATCTTGGACCTATTTGTCGGTGAAAGCAAATATGCAAATAAGAATATACCAATGATATTACTTCAAGGAAAAGTGTCCACATGATGTCTTCAACACTACCAAGTGTCTTCCATGTCATTGCAGGTACCAGTGAACATTATATCCTACCGGTTAACTATATACCGATGATTGTTGAACAGTTTACTGATTCTCGGTGAATGTTGCTGGGTCTCCAAAGTAGGTGTATTTAGCAGGTGTTGACATCAATGACAAAACCATACCAAAATACCAACAATCTCCCCCTTTGGCATTGATGGCAACACAAGATGGAAAAGCCATCAAAGTGCCAAATTAGAAATGCCAAGTACAAAAACCAATTCTCCCCTTGGGAGTAATATGTTTTTACCCAAAGATTTATTTTTAATATCAATCTCTCATACCAATCTCTCCTTAGAGAAATAATGCATTTTTCCATATATCTCTCCCCAATGTTTTTCCATATATCTCTCCCCCTTTGACATCAAATGCCAAAGTCACAAAAAGGTCAAGTTCATACAAAATACCAATCAATTCAATATACCAACTACTCCCCCTGAGAAGTAGCTTTCTCATCAAATACCGGAATAAAAGATTTGTCCATTTGATTCTGTCGGTTGGTGATGATCATCAACTATCTAAGTCTCTACCGGTGGAGGTAGGACTCCGAGCTAATCTCTGAGATACTCAAAGGTTTCCTTAGGCAAAGGTTTTGTAAAAATATCTACAAGCTATTCATTAGTATTCACATAAACCAGTTTTATTTCCTTTTCTTCAACTTTTTCCCTTAGAAAATTCAGTTTAATAGAAACATGTTTTGTTTTAGAATGTAATACTAGATTCTTAGATATATCAATTGTTGCAATGTTATCACAATATATAGTAATAGGTTCCTTGCATTTTACCTTTATGTCTTTCAACATTTGCTTAAGCCAAAGTACCTGTGTATAGTTTGTTGCTGTTGCAACATATTCTGATTCTGCTGTTGGTAAAGATGTACAACTCTGTTTCTGACTTAACCAAGAAACTAATCTCTTTCCAAGAAAGAATGCTCCTCCAGTGGTGCTCTTTCTATCATCCACATCTCCTACCAAATTTGTATCTGTGTATGCATATAGATCAAAATTTTCATCTTTAGGATACCATAATCCAAGATTTGTTGTGCCTTGTAAGAACCGAAAAATCCTTTTTACTATTGATTCATGATTTTCTTTGGGATTACTCTGAAATCTAGAAACTATACATACTGCATTCATAATATCAGGTCTAGTTTGTGTCAAATATAGTAAACCTCCTATCATAGATTTGTATCTAGTTGGATTAACAGGTGTAGATTCATCCCTTTGAGATAATTTGTCATTTGTAGTCATAGGTATGCTTACCGGTTTAGAGTTTTCCATCCCAAATTTCTAGAGTAGTTCTTTCAAGTACTTAGATTGACTCAAAAATATGCCTTTATCAGTCTGTAAAATCTGCAATCCTAAAAAGAATTTTATTTCTCCAATCATAGACATTTCAAATTCATGCTGCATTTTTAGAGAAAATTCTTTGCATAATCCATCTTCTCCTCCAAGGATTATGTCATCAACAAATACTTCCATAATCAAAATGTCATCATTAGTTACTTTGTAATATAAATTGCTATCTGCATTTCCTTTAGTAAAACCAATTTTTAAGAGATACTTATCCAATCTTGCATACCAGGCTCTTGGAGCTTGTTTTAGTCCATACAGAGCTTTTCTTAATTTGCAAACCACATCATTGTTATCTGTCAAAGAAAATTCATCAGGTTGTTCAATATAAACTTCCTCTTCAAGATCTCCATTCAAAAATGCACATTTAATATCCATTTGATAAACTTTGTAATCCTTGTGAGCTGCAAAGGCCAAGAATAACCTAACTGCTTCAATTCTGGCTACCGGTGCAAAGGTTTCATTGTAATCAACTCCTTCCTTCTGAGAATATCCCTTACACACTAGTCTTGCTTTATTCTTGACAACCTTACCATATTCATTGAGTTTGTTTCTAAATACCCATTTGGTTCCAATTACATTTTTTATTTTTAGGCTGGGGAACTAATGTCCAAGTATTATTTTTCTCAATTTGTCCTAATTCTTCTTCCATAGCTTTAATCCAAAATTTATCTTCACATGCCTCATTGATAGATAATGGTTCAATTTTAGAAATAAGACATACCTCTTCATTTGCCAATCTTCCTCTTGTCATGACTCCTTTAAATTTGCTTCCAATTATCTGATCTTCAGAATGATTCAGTCTTACATACCGGGGTGTCGTAGTCTGTTGTTGTTCTTCAATTACTATGGTATCCTCTAATGATACCGGAGTAACTAGATCATCATTCTGTACCAGTGGATTTACTATTGGTTCATTTGTCATAATTTTTGTTACTGGTTCAGAGTCTATATACCTTGAAGTTCCTCTGAATTGTTCATCAATCTTTACATTTGTACTCTCAACAATTTTTTGTAATCTTTTATTAAAACATCTATAAGCTTTACTCTTAGATGAATAACCAAGAAATATTCCTTCATCACTTCTAGGATCAAACTTTCCAATATACTCATCTCTTCTAATATAACATTTAATTCCAAAAATTCTGAAATACTTAAGAGTAGGAGTATTACCAAACCATAGTTCATGAGGGGTCTTACCGGTTTCACCTTTGATGTGAACTTTGTTGAATGTATAGACAGCAGTGCTTACTGCCTCTCTCCAGTACACATGTGGTAGATTTTCTTCAGATAACATACTTCTTGCTGCATCCAAAATAGTTCTATTTTTTCTTTCAACAACTCCGTTCTGTTGTGGTGTCCGAGGTGCTGATAACTGTCTTTTGATTCCATTCACTTCACAAAATGTATTAAAATCTCTAGATGTGAATTCTCCTCCTTGATCTGATCTTAAACATTTAATTTTCTTACCGGTTTCATTTTCAACCATTGCTTTGAATAGTTTGAACTTCCCAAGTGCTTCTGATTTTTCCCTAAGAAAAGTAACCCAACACATTCTAGAATAATCATCAATAATTAGCATGAAATATCTATCACCTTGTAAGCTTTTAGTTCTAGCCGGACCACATAGATTAGTGTGGATTAAATCAAGAACATTATTGGATTTTTTTGGAATACTTTTGAAACTAGCTCTAACCTATTTTCCAAATTGACATTCCTTGCAAATTGTATTATGAGGTTTCACAATTTTAGGTAGATCTCTAACTGCCTTAGAAGTACTGATTTTTACCATGCAATCAAAATTTACATGACATAGTCTTTTATGCCATAGCCAACTTTCATCTATATGAGCAATTAAGCTTGCCTTTTCACTGTTATTCAAATGAAAGATATTACCTCTAGTCAAATTATCGGTTGCAATTTCCAAACCAGTTCTATTCATGATTTTGCATTTTCCATTTTTAAATTGTAACTGAAAACCTTTCTCAACTAATTGACCAACACTTAAAAGATTATGTTTTAATCCTTCAACATAGTAAACATTGTCAGTGTTAGGTTTACCATCAAGAGATATTGAACCCTTACCTTTGATTGAACAGGCTTTGTCATCTCCGAATCTTACTAAACCTCCATTGTATTCTTGAAAGTTGAAGAATTTTCCTTTGTCTCCAGTCATGTGATGTGAGCATCCTGAGTCAATAATCCATTCATCCTTTGATTCGACTTTAGCTGCTAGGGCTTGTTCTACCAGTGGAGCAATAGGTACTGGTTGATCTTTTGTTATAGCAACAAACACCCATCCGTTGTCTACTAGATCCTCATCAGAATCATCAGTCACACCTTCATCAACAATGTAACAAGTTTTATCTTTGTTTTTCTTTAATTTGTATCTCTGATATTCAGGATTAGGTTTGTATGTTCTTCTAGCTTCTTCTCTTAGTCTAGCATGTCTATCAGGGCATCTTGAAGCCATATGACCAATCTTATTACAATTGAAACATTTAAAGGGTTCTTTACCTTCATACTTACTTCCAATTGGACCTTTTGGCATTTTTCTTGCAAATAGTGCTTCAAGTTCTTCAAGCTCTTCATTCTCCTTCCTGGTTTCTTCAAGTTCTCTTGCATAAAAGGCTCTCTAGTCTGATTTGTCAAAAGATGGAGCAGATGATGTTGATGCTTTGAAGGCCAAATCAATTTTTATAGCAACAGGACCAAATTCCTCTATTTCAAAAGCTGAAAGTTTTCCAATCAATGTATCCCTAGTTACTGATGTATTAGGCATTGTTCTCAGCTCATTAATAGCAGTAACCTTCATTTTATATGCCGGTGGCAAAACTCTTAGGATTTTTGAAACAATCTCATCTTCACTCAAGGTTCCTCCACAACATTTGATACCTAAAACAATTTCAATTATTCTTTCCATAAAAGCAAAAATTCTTTCATCTTCTTCCATTTTCATATGTTCATACCTAACTCAGAAGCTTTCAAGTTTTGCAATTTTGACTGTGGAATCACCTTCATTCAGTGTTTCCAAATGATCCCAAATAGCTTTTGCAGTAAATCTATCTGATAATCCCATGATTTGTTGATCTGATAATGTGCTCAAAAGTGCTTCTCCTACTTTGCAATCATTTTCTTCATCTTTACCTAGAGTAATAGGAGCAGGATAAACAACTACAGCAATAGTATAACCATTCTTCGTAACTTCCCAGATGTCTTTACCAATGCAATTCAGATGTGTCTCCATTCTGATTTTCCATATTCTATAGTTGGTTCCATCAAGTTTAGGACTATCCTTCCTGAAATAATTAGTAGACATTGGATCTCCTCAAGTTGTTAAACTTCTGCAAAAAGAGGACTAGGCTCTGATACCAATTGTAGGTCCCGGGGACAACTGAGAGGGGGGGGTGAATCAGTTGTCTAATAAATTCAAACCAAAGTCTTATTAACCAACTTATTGCTTAATACCGGTAAGACAGTTAATTGTGCCAGTAAACAGTGTTAATAGGAAATGCAGTATCGGTAAGAATTCATGCATGAAACATAAGCACAAAGTCAACCACAACACATGACACAAATATTTGTACGTGGAAACCCTGTAAGGGGAAAAACCACAGTGGGAAACCTTACCCACAATCAGATGATACTACTACAGATAGTAAGTGTACAAGAGGGGTCTGCACATGGAGAAAGGCCAACAGCCTAGAGCTCACTGCTCAAACACAAATGGGAGTCACACTAACTACAGTTGGATGGTTAAATCCAATGAGAATGTACTGCACAAAATAGCATCTTCTTATGCTGGATTCAATACCGGTGTAATGCTGATATGCTTCTATAAAAACCTAGCTTCACCTTCAAATGATGTCTTCGTGTATGCCTCTGCTTAATCTCGCATATACCTTCTTACAATTCTTTTTGCATTCCACACTTGATCTTACAAATAAGATCTTACATTTATACCATACCCTAAGACCAATTTTAGTAGGTCAGCTCTACAAGATATTACAATAAAATATTTTACAAGTAATACAATATCTGATGCAATAACCGATTGAGCATGTCGGCTTAATGCATTTACAACAATAATAAATCATCTCCATAGTGTGTCATGCTGATCTGGAAAAGATAAACCTGCCGGTGTAACTCTAGATAACTTGGACCTATTTGCCAGTGAAAGCAAATATGCAAATAAGAATATACCAATGATATTACTTCAAGGAAAAGTGTCCACATGATGTCTTCGACATTACCAAGTGTCTTCCATGTCATTGCAGGTACCAGTGAACATTATATCTTGTCGGTTAACTATATACCAATGATTGTTGAATAGTTTACTAATTGTCGATGAATGTTGCTGGGTCTCCAAAGTAGGTGTATTTAGCAGGTGTTGACATCAATGACAAAACCATACCAAAATACCAACAAAGGTAATGTGGACGACCGGAAGAGCACAACCAGTGGAGCATTCTTTCTTGGTGGAAGACTAGTCTCATGGATAAGTAAGAAGCAAAGTTGTACTTCCCAGTCCATAGCTAAAGTGGAGTATGTGGTAGCATTTATGAACTACACTCAAGCAATCTGGATGAAACATGTATTGGATGGTGATGGGATGGGGTTTGGGATAGACTAGGCTAGTCTATGCTCTTGGATCCTTTCCTTAAATCACTAGGTGTTCTAACCACACCCTAGGGTCTCTAGGACTCCCCCTTCTTGTGGAATCCCCAGACCTTTTCCAATCCACCCACCAACAAGTTGCAAAACTACTCCTAAGGTCTCACCTACTCATGAGATTCAAGAAACCCTTGCTTAGGCCAATAAGGGTTAGGCTTGTTCCACACCTTCCTAGGTCATAGCAAGGTTAGGTCAGGTCTAATTAATGGTTTTTACACCTATTCATGATCCCCCAAGAGGTTTCAAGCTTCCAACCCCTTACCGATTTCACTATTTTGTGTTTTGCCTACAAAATAGGGCTACAAGGATTATGACCAATTAGGCCTCCTACCCGGTCCTTTTGGGCTCCCTCTCACAAATGATACACTTGCTTGTGAAACTTCCCAAAAGACCTACTATTCATTTAGCAAGGACTCAAATATTTTTTAGGTTTTAGGCCTCCAACTGTCCGTACACTGCCTTAGGTGGATTTTAAGGTTTTTAAGGGTTTTTAGGAGGGTTTTTAGGCTTGCTAGGGTCACAGTGTAAGTTTAGTGCTCTTGCCACTTTTTCTGGATTGTTGGAAGCTCCTCCTTCACACTAATGATGCTTCACTCACCCCTCTACAACTCCTCCAAAGGGTGCCTCCTCCTCTGACCTTCCTTGCTCTCCAAGACCTCTACAACTTAACCCTTCCTAGCCAGGCACTGTGTAGTCTCGCCTAGGAGTGGGTCCTTAGATGGCCTCATTGCATTTTCAAGGGCCCTAATTCCATTTAACTATAGTACATGGTCTTTACTCTCATTTCCCATGGTTTCATGGTGATTCCACAATGGGGAATGGAGTTATGAGCCCATTGACACAAACCAGTCCAAAACTAAATAGTAAGAAGCAAATTCACAAACTATTTACAAACACACACAACCTGTAAAACAAAACCTAATCTAATTTCTTACAATGAGAGTAAATACACCATACAAGACACTCCACATAGTTTTGTACGAAAATCAACCCATTAACATTCTTCTTTTACTCCATTTGTGCCGACTGGCAACAAAATTGCAGTCACAGTCAAGTCACTTTGTTTGGGCCATACAATATCTGACATCCAACCCATTAACTTAGGGTTTAAAACTACTTATACTACCCTCTCCTTGTTCTATGTGCCCATATTAGGGTTGTCCATGCTAACCTAAAGATTTTGACCTCTAGGTGGAAAAGTTGCTTGACAACTTTTAAAAGTTGCTTGACAACTTTTAAAAGTTGTCATGCAACTTTTGAGCAACTCTCTCAATGTTGCTTTTCTTGTCTCCTAGACCCACATTGGGCTAACCTCAAGACACAACCATTCTATGAAGGACCCCTAAACACCTAAAAGGCACACATACCCTCTATTTCCAAGAAATCTCAATCTTGACTTATGACCCTAAGACCTCAACTAGGACCCTAACTAGGACCAATAAGCACATGGCTCTTTATATTATTATTATTTATATACAATGGCTTCATTGAAAAGCAAGAACACAAACAAAAACTAATGGTGGGAGCCCTTTGGAGGGTGCTCCTGCACCATACTCCCCCTCTACAACAAACTAAGAAATTAGGGGAGTGAGAGTAGCCGGATCAATGCCAAGCTTCTTGAACTTGCTCTCCTCCACCCAAGTAGCTTCAGATACAGGTTGGCCTGCCCATTTCACCAAGTGCTCCATGTAGACCTGGTGTCTAGTATACTTCTTCACTCTTGACTCTAAAATCTCCTCTACTATAGGCTACTTCACTTGAGGTAAGGCATTCACATCCAAGTCTTGTAGTACCTTGGCTTGGTTCACAGTCTGCCCTTCTATCTCACCCTTGTACATGATCAGATCAACAACATTCAAGACTGGTGAAATGACTAAGTCTGACGAAAGTTCAACCTTATAGGTGTTCTCACCATATTGTGCCAGAATTCTACAAGGTCCTACCCTCTTCATTTGCAGCTTGGTAGGCTTACCACTTTGGATCCTAGCTTTGCTCAAATGGACCATGACATAGTCACCCACCTTGAACTGAACCTCTCTTCTTTTCTCATCCATTTTGTCCTTCAATTTTTGAGTGGATTCAAGGATGGCTTTCTTGACTTGCTCTTGAACTTCCTTAATGGTTTGAGTGAAGTCCTCTGCTTGGCCACTCTTCATCTCCATGGAACCAAGTTCCCTGAGTTCACACACTCCTCTTGGATGTCTACCATAGACAACCTCAAAAGGACTTCTACCAGTGGTCCTATTCACACTATCAGTATATGCATACTCTGCTTGAGGAATGATTAGGTCCCATGTCTACCCATACTCCTTAGTTAAACACCTCAACAAATTTCCTAACACCCTATTGATGACTTCAGTTTGACCATCAGTTTGTGGATGGTAAGCTGAGCTAAATGAGAGGTTAGTTCCAAGTCTCCTCCATAATGTTTGCCAAAAATGGCCCATGGACTTGTTGTCCCTGTCTGAAACAATGCTTCAAGGGAGTCCATGAATCCTAACAATCTCCTTAAAGAAGAGATGTGCAACATAGCTAGCATAATGTGTAGTTTTACATGGAATGAAATGGCTCATCTTGGAAAATCTATCTACTACCACATAGATGTTGTCCATACCTGTCTTTGTCTTGGGAAGTCCTACTACAAAGTCCATGCTTATGCATTCCCAAGGCCTATTTGGGACCTATAATGGCTGATAGAGACCAGCATTGCTTGATCCTCCTTTTTCTCTTTGACACACACCACATTGCTCCACATACCTCTTCACATCTCTTGGCAACTTGGGCCAATAGTAGTACCTCTATACTAGATCCAAGGTTTTGTTGACTCCAAAGTGTCCACTTAAACTACCATTGTGTTTTTCTTGGATGAGGTTTTCCCTCATGGATCCTCTTGGCACACACAACTGATTACCCTTGAACAAGAGACCATTTTGGAGAGTGTAATCTACATACTCACCATGGAAATGGTTCTCAAACTCCTTGCAAACCTTGTAAGCTAATGAGAACTCTTCATCTCCTTCATAGAGGTCCTTGAAACCTTATATTCCTATGCTCTACAACTGTAGTTCTTGAATTGTCAACAACTTCCTTCTTAAAGCATTTGCCACCTTGTTGAGTTGCCCCTTCTTATGCTTGATGGTGAAGGTGAAGGATTGGAGGTATTCCATCCATTTGAAATTTCTATTACTAAGCTTCTCTTGACTGTTAATGTAACTGAAGGCCTAGTTGTCTGTGAACACCACCAATTCCTTAGGAAGTAAGTAATGCCTCCATTTTTTAAGAGAATGCACTAATGCATACAACTCTAGGTCATAGGCTGAGTACTTCTTCTTTGCTTCATTAAGCTTCTCACTAAAAAATGCCACAGGTCTTCCCTCTTGACTCAATACACCCCTACTGCAATTCCACTTGCATCACACTCCAATGTGAATAGCTTATCAAAAGTAGGTTGGAGAAGGATAGGTTTTGTGGCTACTTATTACTTCAACAATTGAAATTCTTTGTCAGCCTACTCAGTCCATTTAAACTTAGTTTTAAGGCCTCCTTTTATGGTGTCAAGGACTAGTGCACATATACCACTGAATTTCCTCACAAACTTCCTATAAAATTGAGCTAAACCATGGAAACTCCTAACTTCAGTCCCTGTTCTAGGTGTAGGCCAATTCAAGATTGCCTCCACTTTGCTTGGATCCATCTTCAAGGTTCCCTTAGACACCACAAATCCTAAGTAGACCAGCTCTTGCTTCAAGAAGTCACACTTCTCTAGGTTGATGGAATTCTCCTCATGCAACCTCTCTAGGACTAACCTCAAATGCTCCCGGTGCTCCTCTTTGGTTCTGCTATAGATGAGAATGTCATCTAGGTACACCACCACAAAATTGCCTGTGAAATCTTGTAACACCTCATTCATCAACCTCATGAAGGTGCTTGGGGCATTGGTGAGTCCAAATGGCATCACAAGCCATTCATATAATTCTTTTGTGGTCTTGAAAGCAGTCTTCCACTCATCTCCCTCCTTAATTCTAATCTAGTGATAACCACTTTTAAGGTCCAACTTGGTAAAATACATAGCACCTCCTAAACAGTCCATCAAATCCTCTATTCTAGGAATAGGAAACCTATACCTTATGGTGATCCTATTGATTGCCATTGAGTCAGTGCAAAGTCTCCACTTGCCTCCCTTCTTTGATGCTAGCACTACCGGGACTGCACATGGGCTGATGCTCTTCTTGATCAGTCCTTGTTCCAATAACTCCTGCACTTGCCTTGCCAAATCCTTGTTTTGATCAGGTGTGAGCTTGTATGCAACTTTGTTAGGTAGGGATGCTCTGGGAACAAAGTCTATTTGATGGCTAATAGACCTTCTTGGTGGGAGTGTTGTAGGTGCTCCATCACTCACTATGTCCTTATACTCTTGCCACATTTGCTTCACCTCCTTGGGTACTTCTACCTGCAACTTGTCTTCTTCCTCCTTTGGCTTCACAAAGATGGCACACCTCACTATTTCCTCCTCATGTAGCAAGTGTAAAAACTCTTTACCAGTAGCCAATAAGACACTAGGTGTTCTTGAGGTTCCCTCTTCATTCTCTATCAAAGACTGAATCTTAAAGGTTTTGCTATCCTTCTTGAAGGAAATGGAGTTCTCCTCTTCATCATAGATCACCTTCCTATCAAATTGCCAGGGTCTACCTAGCAATAGGTGATAGGAATCCATAGGTAACACATCACAAAGGATCTTATCCTTGTATCCTCCAATAGAGAACTCTACCCAAGTCTGTTCATTAACAAGCACACTTTGCTCATGATTCAACCATGTCACCTTATAAGGATTAATGTGGGGTATCCTTTTGAGTTTCAACTTCTTGGTTGCCTCCTCTGATATTATGTTATCAGTTGACCCTACATCAACTATCACCTTGCAAACTTTACCAAGGATCTTGCATCTCACCCTAAACAATGCTCTCATATGCTTAGGTTCATTCTTGACTGGCTGTCTTATCAAGACCCTATTGAACATCAGATTTTCTCCAATCTCTGATTCAAAATGGTCCACCTCAGGTGTCTTGCTGCTTGATCTATCTTCATGTGCATAAGCAACCCTCTTTCCATTGTTTGATGATGTAGGCTTGTCAGGGCATCTATATGTTGGGTGTCCCAATTGTCCACAGTTGTAACATTTCATAGTTGCAAAGTAAGAGTTACCCCTACCGGTACCTCTACCCCTACTTGGACCACCTTGTGCACCTCTTCCTCTACAATGGCCTCCTATGAGATTGGTTTCACTGCTATGTTTAGTCAACTTGGCTTCTCCTTGGTTCCTTGGCTCATTTTCCTTGCTTTGGTAACCACCTCAGTGATTCATTTATTCTCTACCTCTACCTCTACCCCTATTATTGGAGTCTCCTTTCCTTTTGTTCCTCCCTTCCACCTTGATAGCAAGCTGATGACATTTTTGAATAGTAGTAGGAGTCCATAGTTGTTCTCCTCTTGAATGTTCCACTTTAGGCCGCTTAGATACCAGTCTGATGGGATGGGGTTTGGGATAGACT
The DNA here is from genome assembly GCF_030272615.1 of Cryptomeria japonica. Taxonomy (NCBI): domain Eukaryota; kingdom Viridiplantae; phylum Streptophyta; class Pinopsida; order Cupressales; family Cupressaceae; genus Cryptomeria; species Cryptomeria japonica. Next base: position 260,180,097 of record NC_081414.1, on the reverse strand, counting down.
AGCCTAGTCTATGCTCTTGGATCCTTTCCTTGGATCACCAGGTGTTCTAACCACACCCAAGGGTCTCTAGGACTCCCCCTGCTTGTGGAATCCCCTGACCTTGCCCAATCCACCCACCAACAAGTTGAAAAACTACTCCTAAGGTCTCACCTACTCATGAGATTCAAGAAACCCTTACTTAGGCCAATAAGGGTTAGGCTAGTTCCACACCTTCCTAGGTCTTAGAAAGGTTAGGTTAGGTCTAATTCATGGTTTTTCCACCCATTCATGAGCCCCCAAGAGGTTTCAAGCTTCCAACCCCTTATCGATTTCACTATTTTGTGTTTTGCCTACAAAATAGGGCTACAAGGATTATGACCAATTAGGCCTCCTACCCGGTCCTTTAGGGCTACCTCTCACAAATGATGCACTTGCTTGTGAAACTTCCCAAAAGACATACTATTCATTTGGCAAGGACTCAAATATTTTTTAGGTTTTAGGCCTCCAAGTGTCCGTACACTGCCTTAGGTGGATTTTATGGTTTTTAAGGGTTTTTAGGCTGTCAGGGTCACAGTGTAGGTTTAGTGCTCTTGCCACTTTGTCTAGATTGGTGGAAGCTCCTCCTTCACACCAATGGTGCTTCACTCACCCCTCTACAACTCCTCAAAAAGGTGCCTCCTCCTCTAACCTTCCTTGCTCTCCAAGACCTTTGCAACTTAACCCTTCCTAGCCAGGCACTGTCTAGTCTCGCCTAGGAGTGGGTCTTTAGATGGCCTCCTTGCATTTTCAAGGGCCCTGATTGCATTGACCTATAGTAAATTGTCTATACTTTCATTTCCCATGGTTTCATGGTGATTCCACAATGGGGAATGGAGTTATGAGCCCATTGACACAAACCAGTCCAAAACTGGACAGTAAGAAGCAAATTCACAAACTATTTACAAACACACACAACCTGCAAAACAAAACCTAATCTAATTGCTCACAATGAGAGTAAATACACCATAAAAGACACTCCACATAGTTTTTCATGAAAATCAACCCATTAACATTCTTCCTTTACTCCATTTGTGCCGACTGGCAACAAAATTGCAGTCACAGTCAAGTCACTTTGTTTGGGTCGTACAATATTTGACATCCAACCCATTAACTTAGGGTTTGAAACTACTTATACTACCCTCTCCTTATTTTGTGTTCCCATATTAGGGTTGTCCACGCTAACCTAAAGAATTTGACCTCTAGGTGGAAAAGTTGCTTGACAACTTTTAAAAGTTGTCATGCAACTTTTGCAACTTTTGAGCAACTCTCTCAATGTTGCTTTTCTTGTCTCCTAGACCCACAATGGGCTAAACTCAGGACACCACCATGCTATGAAGGACCCCTAAACACCTCAAAGGCACACATACCCTCTATTTCCAAGAAATCTCAATCTTGACTTATGACCCTAAGACCTCAACTAGGACCCTAACTAGGACCAATGGGCACATGGCTCTTTATATTATTATTATTTTATATACAATGGCTTCATTGAAAAGAAAGAACACAAACAAAAACTAATGGTGGGAGCCCTTTGGAGGGTGCTCCTACACAGATGGTTTCAAAGTACCCACATCTGAACCAGTGAGTATATTCTATGACAAGACAAGTGCAATAAATATTTCCAAGAATCTGGTATTGCATGCTAGAACTAAGCACATTGAGCTCAAGTATCATTTCTTGAGAGAGAAGGTTCAAAACATAGAGGTTGTATTGGAACATGTTTCCAGTAAGGAGTAGCTAGCAGACATACTTACTAAGCCCTTACTGAAAACTACATTTTCCAATTCGAGAGGTAAATTAGGGGTTTTGCCCCTTCATTAAGTGAATTAAGAAATGTGTGCTCCACATCAGTCAGGTACTACTCTATCAAACCTTTCAGGATTGATGTATTGAAGTATTCTACTCCATAGGGGGAGCAACACAGTGGAGAATAGAAGCTTGCGCCTACACTTTGGCATTGTTGTCAAAGGTGAAGAAGATATCGGATGTATGGGGGAAAAGATATCTGATGATGCTGGTATATATTATAGTTGCACTAGTCTATATTTTTATAGTTGCAATGCTACTTTGAGTATTTCCATTAATGCCAAAGGGGGAGATTATTGGCATATGATGATATGATGATATGATGATATGATGATATGATGATATGATGATAATGTATGTTGTCATTGATGTCAATAAGTATAGGTGAACCAGTATGAAGATTGGAAGAAGTTGTTATTGATGTTCAAGTAGGAGAAATGGTATCAAGAGATGAAGTGAACCAGTGTTAGGGTTTCACTAAGTGTGACTACCGGTTGGTAGTCTCAGCTCTAGGGTTTCCAGTTTGGCAATCTAGCTTGTGCGATGCAATCAGTGACATTCTGTGATGATTTAGCTAAGAGATGAGGATGAGATCAAGATGCCACGTCAATTTTGTACATGTGAAGGATTTCCTTGAGGCTTTTGCATGTGACAATCGATTGCATTAAATATCTACCTTGGGAATGAACATTCTTCTTGGTGGTATGTGAAGAGGGTGTGATGGATTACTGATTTCCATATGCGGTGAAGAATGGTTGATATAGAATGACTTGTGATCTGTTTGAGATTGTTTTATTCTATGAAAAGTGCTTGAACAGTCAAGATTGGACTGCTTGTAATTGTAAACCTAAAATGTTTAGGGTTTAGGATTTATGCTACCGACCTAATTGTTGTCTATAAGGTCAATGAGTTTTGATATTGTAAGTGTTGGAAAATGTTGTGTTTTGTATCTAAGTGATGAGATACTTGCCAGACCAGTGAGTGGAAAACTATAGAGCGCCATTGTAGAGTAGAGGAGCTAAAATGGATCTACCTTAGCATGTAGTGTTGTTATCAGATCAGAGCTTTACCTATTGTCTACTAACAATTTCAATAGTAGGAAAATCCCTTTACCGGGTAGCTTTAATAGGCTTATTGTAAATCCTTTAACCAGGTGACTCAAGATCATTGAGTTCTTGAAATCCTCTAGCAAGGTAACCTTTAACAGGGTTTCAACCTTTAACAGGGTATATAGCCATTCCTTAACCGGGTAATCTTTAATAGGATCGGTTCGTAACATAACCTTATTATAAATTCTTTAACCGAACTAGGCTCCTAACAGAGCGAGCTTCAAAAGAGTTCAAAAACAAGCTTGTGGGTATTCATCCCCACTGTGGTTTTTCCCATTTGGGTTTCCACATGAAAAATCTATGTGTTATGAGTTGTGCGTTTTTCATGTGATGATTGAGCAGTCTTTGTTTAGGTGAATATGCATGCAAAGCTAATGGTTATGGTATTACTGATACAACACATGCATATGTATATTGGTGAAGTAGTTATCAAGTGTTGAATGTTATTTGAAGTATTCAGTTTTACAGGTTTAGATGTGTGAAGTCTTATTGTGTTTAATCGGTATTGCAATGGTTAAGTTCAGTGATGAAGACAATTGATTAGCATTGTTTTAACTTGATAAGTTGTTGAGAATTTTTTGTCTATACTGATTCACCCCCCTCTCAATACCAGTTAGGGTATTTGTTGTTCATCATTATTCATCAACCTTTACTCTCTAGCAACAACAATCATAGTCTCAAGTCATCATATTTAATCTTGATCTTTCTCACCAAGAATCAATTCAAAACTAAGGGCAATTAGGTTTTCCTTCTCCCAACTAAATCTGCATCCGATCTGATCTGATCCATCTTGGATCGATCACCTGCATTAGAGGAATGCATCTATACACTTTTTTCAGTATCCAATGCATATTTTCTAAAGATAGCAATCATGACCATGATTTTTGGCCTTAAAATTTGTCAACTCATTTATGGCCCAGTTGTTTCCTTCTCAAGCTCCTCTTGCAATCTAATTTATTTTCTTCAATCTAGGCACCAACTACTCCCTGATCTTTCTCTATCATTCATTCTTCCTCAAGCTACACCAATCTATTACCATCCCGTGATTTGTGGTTGTTTCATTAATGTTGTCTAACTATTCCAACAACCTTGTCGATGGAAACTTCACCAAGCTCTGCATGCTTGCCACCTCAACTCCACATGGCATCACATTAGTCATACACTCAGCTCACTGACACAACGTTGGTTTACACTTGAACATTCAAAAGAATCATACTGGCACATGCCCTTACTAGTGAGACCTTCTCTTTCTTCTAAGCAGTAGTGAACACTACACCAGTAGCACATCTTCACCTCTGGTGGTTTGTGATCATTTTAACATTCTGTCTCTTTATCACAAACAATCAGCCATCCTTCAAACTAGTTTATTCTCTACTGGTTGTCACTCAACAAGATAACAAACACATGCATCTCACCTTATATTGGTGAAGTTACTGATAGTCTCAATACTTACTTGTCTTCCACCATACCGGTTGATAAGCCTTCATGTTAATCTTCTCAATACCTATTCAATCTTCTTTATACTGGGTGACATACCTTTACTAGTAGCCTACAATATGGCTTGACATCAATGACAACTCAATGCCAATAGAGCTGGGAAGTCAAAACCTAGAGAACCAATTCATAGACCACCCTCTTTTCTTACCATTCATGTTGATGCTCTTTCCTTTTATAGAAAATGGGAATTAGAAAAAGAAGAGATGTAGAAACAAATTGATCAAAAGAAGAAAATAATTGAACAAAAATATGAGGAAATTGTTGAACTCAAAAACAAGGTGGATACGGTAGTCACTATGATAGCACAATTAATGTAGTGCAGGGTGCCACCTTGAGTCTACTCCCTATATTTGAAAGAGTAACATATCTTTTTTTTAGTTAATGGGAATTGTCAAAGATCTAAGTCCTTCTTTGGAAATGACATAGGATTTTTATCATGTTTATGAAACGTCTCCTACAACCATTAAAAGTTTTCTTTGTGAGTTTTATTTACATAATTATGCTATCCCTAATGATGCCGACTAGAATCCTCTACTTTACATTGGAGATATTCAACTCAGATCTCTCATGTCATTGATCCAAAATAAAATTTCTAGGGGAGAACAATTTAGGATGTACAAGAATGATGAACTTAATCTCCCACTACCATTAAGAGATGAATCAAGGGTTCCAAGATGACTCTATTGTGATTGGCAGAAAATTTTGTATAGACCAGACTATGCGAATAATATTCTACCCATGAGAGAAGAAGTATTAAGAGAATATGAGAAAATGGCTACAATTGAGGGTCAGGTAGCAATTGGGCATTTAGTGCAGTGCTGGAATAGTCTACCTGATGAATTAAAATAGTCTGAGTTGTATTCCTTGCCAAATTATCATAAATCACTTAGACAGGTACCCAAATATATACATTTGGGTAGAACAAAAGGAACACTGGTTGCCCCTTAGTTTCGATCCACCTATTCTTCTTGTTGTAATTATACACTCTTATGAGAATAGTTGGTGTTTTCATTGATGGCAACCATCTAGAAACCTATTAGCATTCATCTGGTAAGCCACAAGTAGTAAGGCAACCGACTAAGAAACTAACTCCCAAGAACAAATAGAAATTGGTTATACCTCCATTGGATAATTTGTTGAATGAAATAACTAATGATGGCAATTTGGCTAATGTGAGTAAATTGTATAACACATTCAATGATTCAGACAAGGAAAGCATTGAAAACAATATAATTTTACATCTAGATATATACAAGAAACTTTTAATTGAAGTTATGGATGACTTGCCTAATGAACTGTATAGAAGATTAGATGAAAAGAGGATTGTAGTGATGGAATTGGACAAGAAACTAAAAATAGAAAAACTTCTAGCTGTACATCCGGTTAACTCAAAAGAGGAAATTAATGACCTGATTTGTGAGGCTAACAGATCTATTTTTGCTAGTGGTCACCGACAAGTAAGTTTGATGGCAGGTAGAGTAAATGAGATTGTAGAGGAAACTGTTGATAAATGGGATATTTTTTTGTGGAAAAGGAAAAACAAGAGGAATTGAACCGACCAAAGAAAAAATTCAAATTTTATTAGAAGGATAAAGACAAAGGGAAATGCAAAGTTGGTGGATCACCGAACATCAAGATAATTGACAATTTGCCACCACCTTTGGATACTGCACCGGTACATACTGATGATCCACCGGTTACTGACAGTGAAGGTGTCACACATGATAACACTAATCCTGAATCTGAAATACTATTCACCATGAATGTGGACACTCAAGAAGTGAATATTGTTGTGGACAAAGATAGTACAGAGGTTAAGGATGATAATGTTGACAGTGGCAACATTGTTGAGAAACTGGTAGAGACTGTTGAGGTTGAGATCCCAACTAAGCAAATATTACAAACAGAGCAACCATTGGATACTGGGAAGAATACTGAAAGTATAGATGATGGCATAGAGAAACCTATTGAGACTGAGATACCGATAGTTGAGCACACAAAGAAATTGACAGAGGCAGAGGTACATATTGAGGTAGTGAAACCGGTAATCACTGAGATATCTAAACAATTAGACAAACCTTTACTGGTTGAAATGCAAACTCAGACTAATCCACCAGAGGTTAACACAAGCAAAATGGTTACAAATGTTGGAAGCACAAAGGTAATTAAGGTAGTTGGTCAGACATCTGGTACTTCATCAAGTGAATTCAGACCTACTAATGTAATAGAGGTACTCCTGGACTCTATCAAGAAGATAACAAATTGTAATGCATTGGCTTACAAAGCAATTGATGACATCATACTATTTCTTAAATTGATTGCACCGAAATGTAACATAGATCATGTAAAAGATTCTTTAGGTAAATTGGACATATTGTCCAAATTCATTATTGACAATGTAATAATGGTTGATAAGGTGAATGAAGACACCTTCAAAGAGAAATTTGAAAAGGAAAAGGATAAATTCTTTGAGGACACAATAAAGAAGTGCACAAAACACATGAATACACTTTTATCAATACTGAACACTAAAATTTTGGAATGTAAAGAGTTGTACAGAGAAACATGCAAACCACATCTTTTGACACAGGATATAGAAAATGAGATAAGCAGAGTACAGAAAGAAATAGATGACATAGCTGATAACATAATTGGTTCATCCAAACATATATCAATTATTGAGTAGGAAATAGTAGGTTTTGAGGAGAAACTGGAGAAATTTGAGAAAGAGAAGGCAAGGATTAAGGCTAATGCCAGAGAACTTAAGTATAAACTTGGTCCTAAGTTGGACAATCTAATCTCTCTAAGAAATGAAATCTCTAAGGCATTACTTCAAGGAGAAAGATCACAGGAAGAGTAAATGCATCATCTCACCGACATGATCCAACAGACTGAGGCAACCTTAAACAACAACAATAGATTCATGCAGAGTCTAAATTTGGTTTTGGCAGACATATTTCAGATTGTAACCAATCGGTTACAAACTTTGAGGTGAAATTTTTGGTACTCATTTGACAATTTTTGACAACCTTTGTCATTGATGTCAAAGGGGGAGTAGTGGAGAGAAAAATAATTAATCAGAGGAGATCATCTACTTAGGGGGAGCACATATTTTTGGTAACTTTTTGGACTTCAATTTTGGAACAGTTTTTTAAATTTTTCTCATGAGTGTTTCCATCAATGCCAAAGGGGGAGATTGTTGGCATTATACACTCTTATGAGAATAGTTGGTGTTGTCATTGATGGAAACCATCTGTAAACCTACTAGCATTTATCTGGTAAGCCACCGACAGTTACCAACACTGGCATAGACATCTACATACATCGACAGGCACTTCACCAACAACGGCAACAATGCATACCGGCACCCCAGCCGACAGGGAATAAACCGGTACTAAACCTGGCATAGTTGATGCTGAGTTGAAGCAGTACATTGTATTGGATTTCATAATCCACTTTTGTAGTCAGTGTGACTCTTATTGAGCAGTGAGCTCTAGGAAGTTGGCCTTCCTACATGTGTAGGCCCCTCATTGTAAGTAAAATTTATTCATTGGCAAGTGAGTGAATATTGTGGGTCACAAATCCCACCGAGGTTTTTCCCACACTGGGTTTCCTCGTTAAACATCTTGTGTTATGGTGTGTTTTCTATGTTGTCTTTATTGTTCCTGTTTACTGCATTAATTCTTATTTACTAGTACACTATTTTGGGATTCAAAGTAGTTAATAAGTTTAAATATTCTACACACTGGTTAGATACTGATTCCCCCCCCCCTCTTAGTATCTTTGGGACTTTCATTAATCCTAACACTTCTATGGCCACTGATGGGATGTAGGGATAATGACCCACCTTATAATGAAGCAACATAGCACACCAGGTGGACACAGTTGGAAAATATGAAAGGATTTTATTAGAGCTTGGCTACAGGAGGATCTGAATAGGTTACCCCCAACAATTTTAGAATTAATGCAAGGATTAGAAAATTTCATGTTGCTGGAGGACTAATAAGAAGCTAGGTTGGGGGGTAATGATGAGCCAAAATCATACCTCCATTTTGTCTAATCTTGTCATAAAACTCTTTCTTTGATAATATGTTTGGGTGATGTATGGGTCACAGGAATTTCCTTGTTGATGTTTTTTCTAGTATTTCTAGACCTAATTTATCCTATACCTAAGGTTGTTGACTAATTATCTTTATACAGTTAACCTATGCAAATTATCTAAATTAATATGGTTTAATTTATGTTATGATAACATCAATGGATACACATGTTTTTGTGCATGTTAACATCATGATGTAGGGTCAGCTAAGATGAAAAGATGACTAAGCTTGCAGTTTAAAGACATGTCAATATGTTGCTGAATGCAGACACCCAGTCAAAGTGGAGTATCATTGAAGAAGGTCTTAACTAATTGACCGCTTCCTCAGTGGAGTGATCTATGGAGCATTCATGATTTTTCCTGATGGAACATAAATCCAAGAAGGAAGTTACATTATATTTTCTCAGTAGCACACCAGTTGTTGTTGTTCTGCATTTATGTGCCAGCTTCTTCTAGTAGAATAAATCTTGTTCACCTATTCCACTGGAATGTGGGTTGATCAGTTAGGAGTTTGTTATAAGTTTTCTTATAGATAAAAGGTCTCTATCTTCTCACAGGAGTAAGAAGAGAGAACGACCATAGAGTTAGTAGTATTCAGTTTTCAGACTCATGTATGTGCAATCAATCTTGAAGTAAATAAAATAATGGTATTCTAAGTTTATCAGCTTTTATCTGAGTTCTGGATATACTCATCCAAGGGGGCCCACTTGGTGATTAGTTACTCTATGTTCTTAAGTTAATTTTTCATTTTGTTATAGTTTTTTTGGTATTCAACTATTACTGCAGCCACTGAAAATAGATCCGATGTATGTTCCTGCAGCCAAAGCAGGCAGAGTAGTTCCTATCCGCCATCCAGAACATTGTCATTAGTAATATTTTCTTAAGTTATTTTCAATTGTGAGTTTTAATAAGTATTAAGTCATCATGTTTCTACATATTTGTTTTAGATAAATCCCTTTTTGAGCAGTAGAGCAAAATGGCTGCAATTTGAGCTTAAGTGTATATACAGTGCCGACCCATTTCAAGTTTACATCTCTGGTTGATAAAGTAAATGAACCTTTGCTACAGGAAAGGTAGTTTCTTAGTAAGGATGTTTAATCTCTCATTTGAGTCTTTAGAACCTAGTTTCTATTCCAATTGTGAGGACCAACAACTCCTAAATTGGACATAATGCTTACCACTCTTCCAGATGGTCAGAATGCTCACAAGACAAAAGAGCCAAAAGACCTAAAGACTGCAGAAGCGCAATCTTATATTTTCAGTAGATTTATAATAGTTTTTTAGAATCTCCAAAAGGGTTGGGAAAATCACTTCAACATATTGAAGAATTCCTAGGCAGATGTCTTTAAGTTTTTATGAAGTTAAGTTTGTACATATGTGCATAACATTCTTTGGCATAAAATTTTGTGTCCCGGTATCTTACCTTTGTCATTGATGTAAAAGAGGGAGTGTATAGGAGTGAAAAATATTGATCTAAGGGGGAGTTCCTTAATTATTTGATTCTTTAGGATCCAGTGATCATATTTTTGGTTCTAGTACATGCATATTTTGGTTTTGGTCTGACACTTAAGTCATTTTTGAGTAAGTGTTTCCATCAATGCCAAAGGGGGAGATTATTGGCAAGAGATACTGAATGCATGTTGAGATGTTGTCATTGATGGTAATTCATATCAGATTTGATATCCATTATTTATAATTCACTCATTTTAGAAGATTGATTGAGTCCAGTGATCCAGTGAGAAGAACAGGGTATTCGACAGAGTGTACAGTTTTGGTTGGTGGATTATTTTGGTTAAGTATATTTCTTTGCGGATTTTGAGTAAAGTTTGTAGATATGTAATATGCCTTATTCTAGGATTGTGGCCTTTGATGATAAGTTTTGTTCAAATTAGAAGACTAGGTAATCTTTTTTTTTGGCAAGAACAGTGCATATCTATGGTAATGTGTGGTGATTCTGTTTGCAAATTTTGCAGATCGATTTTGCTGATTGATTATGTGTTTGAGGTTGATGAGCTATCATGTGGGAAGTGTATGGACATTTTTTTTTTGTCCGCATATGCATTGGAGGTGGAATTGAACTGACTTGTGAACACGTTTCATATTTTGTACCATGTTCTTGAAGCCGACATGGTGATGACCTAAATTGGTGATGCAGATATATAATATAGGTTTATATGATCATCTTTTAGATCGATGGAGATGTGCGAAGTGTGTATGAATGATTTTGTGTAGCTTCTCATGCAAATGATGAAGATTTGAGCTCTGGTATGATGCAAATTATTAGAACAGAGCAGAGTTGTAGAGAAGTGCAAGAATATGTGTTTTGTGCTTAACCAAAACTATACTCAAGCATTTGTTGATGCTATTTCATAGTTCAACATACATTGTAATCTCTTGCAAACATTTTGTAAGGCATTGAGCCTTCCGAGGTTGTAGCCCTTACTTGTAATTGAGCAGTGAGCTCCAGGCAGTGTGCCTAAATGCATGTGCATTACCCTTATGTAATATTTCTATACTTTTATCAGAGTATATTAATATTGTGGGTTTGAATCCCATCGTGGTTTTTCCCTTAACTAGGTTTCCATGTAAAAATCTTAGTGTTATGGTGTTTATGATATTTACTTTGTGTTTCTACACTTTACTTCTTTTCATGTGCATTAAGCGGTTTAAAGATTAAATCATTAAAATTAGAAATTGCACAACACTAATTCACCCCTCCTCTCAATGTTAACTGATTCCAACAAGTAGTCCATGCCCTTTCTCATCATTCTTCTCATGGATCACCTAGATAAACACATCTAGTGTGTATTCATGCTCTCTCTTCTTCTCATGAACTCATAGTTTTTCATATTGATAGCTCATGGATGATGCTTTCTTTTCTCTTTTATGTGATTGCTTATGTTAATGAGATAGGGTTTTTCAAGAATGATATTAGTTATTGAGACATTTTGATATCAAGGTCTCTTTGGCTAGTTGACTTGAGATCTTGTTGTTGGTTCTTAGCCATTGTTGTGTTTCCTTTTGTGTCATTTGCCTTTGTTGGTCCTTTTGTCTTTGTTTATCCTTTTGTCTTTGTATTGTTTTTTGTACCCTTGCATATGTTTGAGTGAGTTAAGATCTTCATATTAGGGGCTTGGTTCCTCGAAATTAGTGATATCTCATACTAGTGATTTTTCTCTTCATCCATCATCTTCCTCATCTCTCTTTCTTCTACTTTACCATGAGTATTTGCATAAACTCATATTCCCGCTAAAGTGGGGGCTAAATGTAACATCCTAAAATTGCACCCTTTTTAATTTTGACCATATTCAGGGCCCTCACCTTAGTGTTTTGATCCTCATGCTTGATTGGGACCTATTTATGTCTTCGCCATGCAAAAATGATCTTATTTTAACATTCTACCTTGTTGGGACCCCTTACCCTAGCCCAATTTTAGGTAGGACTAGGGCGTAGCACCTTGGTCCTCACTCGAACCACTAGGACCAGGGCGCTACACCCTGGTCCTCCCTAATTGTGGCCCAAATTGAACCCTAGGCCATATCTCAAATTTGAGAAGGAATTGCTTCTTCATGTTGGCCTATGTTAGAAAAGTAATAAGTTTGACGACAAGCAAGTATATAGGGAGGTCTTTCTCTCTCATTTGTGCTTCAAGTGAATAAGAGGAGAAGGCAAGGATATTACATTCAAGAAATCAAGCATTCAAGCATTGGAGCATTCATCATCAAGCATTTCTAGAGGTCTTCAAGGCTACATATTCTTCATCTATCCATTGTGGATAAATGTCACATCATGCATTTGCAAGCATATGTGTGTGATTAGGGTTTTGTCATGTTCATGCCATTTTATACAATATATGTTATTACATTCAAGAAGCAAAGCATCATTATCATTCACTGTAGTTATAAGGTATACCTTTCCATCAGTTATTTCAAGTATTTGGAATATTTCATTTAAGGTTAATTCCAAAACTAGGTGTAACTAGGAAAATAGGGGAAAGCATCAAAAGCATAAACATTAGGAAACCATAAACCTAATTGCTAATGAAATACAATCCTAATACATTCAATAGAAACATGAAGACAAGATTCATAACAAATCAAATGCAAACCATAACGCATAATCTTTTCCATGCGATTCCATTGTTATTCTTTCACCTCCAAATTATGTGGGTTTCACCTACAAGTACAAAGCGTGATTGAAATCAAAGTTGCAAAATGAAAGTGACAGCATGAGGGTACTTGAATTGTGGTTGAGATTAATTAAAATGAGGGACCAATTTATAGGCAAATTGATGAAGACTAGAAATTAGCATGATTGAAAATGGAAGAAGAAATTTCATTCGAAAATTGACAAATTGATTTCAAAAAGGCATGATTGAATGACCAATTATGACAAATTAAGAGAAATTTAGGCCTCCAAATTATGACAAATTGGGAAGCATGAAAAGTGGAGAAATTAGTAGGAAAAGCTAGGAGGGAAAGTTAATGGGATTTTGAAATTCAAAAATTAGAAATTTAGTGGAAAATGGGGAATTAGGAAATTAGGAAATAGGAATTAGATGACATTAATTAATAAATTCTCATTTATTAATTAATTCATAAAAGAATAATTAGCCAATTAAATGAAGTATTTAAATGTGACATAAGACATAGGGTAAATTAATAAATTCATTTATCCTAAGAGAAATATTAGTAAAGGGTTAATAATTAAAGAATTATTAAACCCTAAGAGAGACATAAATCAAGATGATGTTGTGAAATAATTAACATGATTAGGATAAGGATTTATTGATTGAATTGATTGATAATTAACAAAAAAAAAAATTGATAGATGACAAAAGACAAAAGATCAATGACTAATCGATCCAAAAATTGACCAAGATTTGATGATTGATTGAGACCGATGACAAATCGATCAAAGATTGATAAAAGGTTGAGTTGATGAAAGGTCAAATAACATGTTGCCAAGATTGATGAAGACCGATGACGAATCGATCGCAAATTGACAAGATTAACGGACAACTGACAATTGAAAAGAGGATCCAAAATGATGACAATTAATTAAAGATTGATAAAATGGTTGACTTGATGAAGATTGCATGACAAAAGACCAATAAAAAATCGATCATAAATTGATGAGGAATCGACAAATTGATGACATAAGATGATGCAGAATGCCAATGGTTGATCAAGGATTGTTTGAAATTGACAAAGACCAAGGAAAAAACCCTGATTCGACAACCGAATTGACAAGAACAGACTGACAATGATAAATATTGAGGACAAAACCTTAATTCAACATCGAGAAGGGTTGATGATGCCCAATTGACAAAATCAGATTGACAATGATAAATATTAAGGACAAAACCCTAATTCGACATTGAGAAGGGTTGACAATGCCTAATTGACAAGAGCGGATTGATTACGACCAAAGATTGCAATTCAAAGATGATGTTGACAAGACCTAATTGAAAATGTGAAAAATGCAATTGAAGGGGAAAGAAGCATAGAATAATGAAAAGATGTTGACAAATGATGAAGATCAAGTGCATGACATAGAAGAAGTGTTAATAAGATGTAAAAACCCTAAAATAAGGTTATGCAGACATGTTAAAGTATGACGCTGCAAGCATTAACTAGTTTTAAATGCCTACATTTTGCCCCTCTTTGAGACAATGCGATTATGAGCATTGTTTCAAAGAATAATCAAGACATGTGCCCTAGATGACAATAAGATATAATTATGCCCCCTCAAGGAATTGGGTGAAAAAAATCCAAACAAGAGGCCAATTGATTGATAATGATGAAAGAAAACCAACGGTTCAAATAGACTAAAAATTGGAGATCAGATGCACAAGATACAAGTGTTACAATGCATAAAATACCATGACCAATACAACATGAGAAAGGTGCACGTCCATCTAGACACTGAGAAAAGCTATAACAGGGGTTGGAAAGGGGAAAATGACTCATTTACACTCCCAAAAATAGGAAATTTTGTGCTCTAGACAAAGGACCTTTAAGAGAGATGGCGAACATTCTAGTGGTGGATCACCTTGGGGAATTTGTATGCAAATTCACACAACCGACCAATGCAGGAGCACTGGTAAGTGGCTCAAAAACCCATGTTTTTTTTTTGGTCAATTGCATGTAGATCCAGGACATTCCAGGGGGGTTTCAAGGAATGGGCAACATAACTGCACCTATGTGGTCAGGTTATATGCCTGTGTGAGGAATTTCTATGCTTGTGTGACCTGCACAAGTGCAGAACTAGCCTACACAAGCACATGTTTAGCCTGCACAAGTGCAGGAGTTGTTGGGAGATAGTTTCAAGGACTAAAAAGCATGCCAGTGAAGCCAAAATGGGAGATAGGACTTAGGGGACCTAAAAGGAGTGGAATAGGACATAAATGCAATGATGTGACATGAAAAACAATGAAATGCAAATGTTAGGATGAAACCCTAAAAACTAACAAAATGGTGCCTCATTGTGAAAATAGGTACGATGACTGCCATTGATCACTTGAGAGTAAAAACCCTAACTACTTTGAGTTGTGCCATAGATTAAGGAAAAAAGAATAAGACATGATAGAGGCACTAGGGTTATAGTATATCATGTTCATGCCTGAGATTGGGGAAAACACAGGACTGTTGACTGCCTTGGCAGAGTGGTGGCACTTAGAGACATCATCATTTCATCTCCCAACAAGTGAGGCGATAGTCACACTAGAGAATGTATGGCACATCCTATAGATTATGATTCAATGGAAGAGGGTGATCTATGATCCATTTACAGGGATGGATGCATTGTGCAAGCTATTTGAGTGTGGTGCAGATGACATAGAGGTCTCAGAGTGAGAAATTCACTGGGAGGTGATGGCGACATAGTTTGATAGATGATATGTGGTGACTGGGGTAGTGATAGCATGTTTGTTAGTGCTAGACATATGAAGACACATATTCCCTATAGGATGGGGCATAGTTCTCGAGCATATGTGTACATAGAGTGTGACATACACATGGGGACCTTGCATGCTTGTCATTTTATACTTCTAGCTGCACTAGATTGCTTACCAAGGCATTCAGACACTTAGCTATGGTGTGACATTACTATTGGTATGGGAATTTGAGCACATAGTAGTGTTTAGACTAATTTCAGAGAGATAGGTTATAGCACAAAGGCCATACTGCTACAATGGTGCATTGAGTCGGGCACCATATGGGTACACATTATATTGGTGACATGAGCTAGATAGACTGAGAGAGTTCACATGGAGATCATATAGAGGGTGCCTTGGATGGCTAGAGGATGATGAGAATCTATCTTACTACTGACATGAGAGGTTCTTGATAGGACATTCAGTGAACTGTCAAAGAGTTATAGAGATTTATTTGCCCGAGAGGGTGAGATTGTAGTTCGGTGAGTAGAAAGATGTACTGACGGGGAGTAGATACTTTTCTCAATCATCAAGAGACTAGAGAGAGGGGGAGGATGATATAGCTAGACATTTTTTTACAATGATGTCACTCAGCTACATCCTAGACAATGGGATTGGGGGGTAGATGTGGGTGATGCGGGGACTACTGATAGTTATTCCATATGGTTTGCACAACATCACCTCATACCATTGACAAATCTAGATATCCCAATTCCTAGGAGACAGGGAGACTTCCTAGAGGAGGAGGATGAGGATGAGGACAATGACGATTATGAGGTAGAGGAGGAGGAGGATGATGATGAGGAGATAGAGGAGGAGGAGGAGGACGATGATGATGGTGAGGAGGATGGTGAGGAGAAGAAAGAGGAGGAAGGGAGCCCTATATAGGTAGATTAGGTGGAGGACGGGCCATTACAAGATATACCTGTATACACCTAAAAATTGTCTAAAGATAGTTAATTAAATACGCAGTTATTTGATTAATTCTCCTTCCCAATTAATTGAATTCACAAGCAATTTAATTAATTTCTCTATTCATCTACTAAGTAAATAAATCTAAATGATTTATTTACATAGTTCATTTCACATCCCCCTTTGATTAATTAACTCTAAATTAATTAATGTCTCCCCATATTAATCAATTCTTCTAATCCCTAATTAAGATTAACAAACTCAAGTTTGTTGAGATTAATTGTAATTTTCCAATTATTTGAATT
Source organism: Cryptomeria japonica (assembly GCF_030272615.1). Classification (NCBI taxonomy): domain Eukaryota; kingdom Viridiplantae; phylum Streptophyta; class Pinopsida; order Cupressales; family Cupressaceae; genus Cryptomeria; species Cryptomeria japonica. The sequence goes on along the minus strand of NC_081414.1, from coordinate 260,163,414 downwards.
TCTAAATTCAAATGAGCACATGGTTCCTAACTTTAACCACTTAACCTAACCATCCCCTAACTTAACCCATTCAATCTAATCTTGGGTCTAACTAACCCTATCCTATCTTGCACATCCTAACCTCCGTATCCTAACCTCCCATGGTGTGGATATTCTCTTCTTGAGACACATGGCACTTTTGCCACATGTCTCCTCCCTTGGACACTTGCCCTCTCATGAGCAAGGCTTCTTGACACTTGTCACCATAGAGATGACAAGTGCCCCTTTCCTCCAACCTCTTCTCCAACTTCCTCAATCTTGGCCCTTGATATCTTCAGATCAGATCTAGACCGTTGATTCCTACCACCTTAGCTTTGGCCTTGGAATTCCTATAAATATCCCTCATTTTGGAGCAATAAGGATCCCATCTCATATCAATTTAGGCATCATTACTATAGGCAATTTGCATTTTAATTATCTAGTAATTAGATTTGGAATTGATCATAACATGTTAATCTAGTTTCTTACATTATGCATTTAATATCATCTCCATAGTCAATCATGATCAAATAGCTACTCAACTCTTGAGTTGCCACTTTGGAGGTCATTGCTCTGCTGAGAGCCCATCAATCCAACACCTTCAAGGTCCTTAAGAATAGAGGAAAATGGGACATTTCAAGGAAGGCTTGTGGTTTGCATTTCTAATCTAGTTTTGAAATTAAGCTTTTCAATTACATTATATTGTCTCATTATATGTATATGCCTCTTATATACCATTTTTTTAGCATCACGTTAATTGGTGCTCACCATGGGGCCTAGCCCCTTTGATCTTTAACAAGTTTGCTTGCAGGAAACTTCATTGATAGGTTGATTAGCTCTTTCAGAGTGCAGATTAGCTCTCTTGGGCTCTTGAATCACGTTCTTGGCTTCTTTTGTGGCATTCTGGCACCTCAAATGACATTTATGGGAGATTCCTCAACTCTGTTTTTATGTTTTTCTATACTTTAGCACTTTCAGTCTGTACTTTAGCATTTTTGGTATGTATGGTGGCATTTTTGGTACATTTGTCAGTGTTTTCAATCTGTTTGACATCATTTTTAGTTTGCAGAACAACATTTCTGGTGTGCAGAATAGCATTTCTGGTTTGCAGAACACCGTTTCTGGTGTGTAGAGCAGCGTTCTTGGCACAAATGATGGCATTCTTGGTCAATTTGATGGCATTTTCAGTTTTTTATTAATTTTGCAAATATTGTATGTTGCATTCCTCATTTCTGCTTCTGGACTGTCATTTGCCCGAACCTAATTTGCAGATTGATGGTTTTGCAGATACTTATTTTGCTATGAAAGACTGGAGTTATAAACTATTTCGCCACCAAAGAGTACAATATAAACTACTAACTTTGTTTGCAGCCATGGGATTTTTCACTTATATTTGTTAAATTAGGCACATAGACTAATTCCAATGGAAATGAACAAACATGTCTTATGTGTCTTGATGATAGGTGAGTATGCTCTCACCTTTCTTAGGTGATCAGAAAGCTAGACTCATCCTTTGCTTTCAATAGTGCATATCTTTAGCAGGCCTGTCATAGTGGGAAAAAGTAATCACCTTGTGAGAACGACCCAAGTGAGTACAACTGGACCTAAGCATTCCAACTCACTATAATAAATAGGTCTCTGATGATTAAAGTCTCAAAGGATGGGATTATTTGAGTTTTCTCTTTGAGATCTCTCATATCAAGCATTTTGTAGGGCCTCGCGGTCTTAATCATGTTTACGTGACTATAGCTTGTTTCGGTACCTTGTCAGGCTATAGGCCTCAATCATTCTTGTGTGACTTCAAGGGGTAATTTCAAATGGAATTCCTGACTAAGAACTATAAAAATAGAAGCTACCTGATTCACCTCTGAAAGGGTGATAATCTTTGTGCAAGAGAGATAGTAACTCTCCCAAGACACTTGCCATATCATGCCCCCATTAGCATTTGGAGTCAGATAATATGGTGTTGAGAATCCATTGCGTGATGCTCAGCGACCATATTCTGATTAGCTATTGGGTGTGTACCTAAGTCAGCAATTAAAGGTTTTCATTCTCAGCCAATCTCCTTAGGATAGACTAATTGATGTGTTTTTAATTGTTCAAAACCTTTGGGACAAAAATACAATTTGATTTATGTGTTTATAAGTCAAGTCAAGATCTCATCCATTGAAATACAATGAACATTGAAAACTCAAACTTCAAACTATCAAATTCACAAGTTTTGCAGCAGATTAGCTCTTTTAGTCCAAACAATTGCATCTACAATCCAAACAATTTCTCTTTCAATCCAAACATTAGCTTTTACAGTTCAAACATTAGCTCTTTCAGTCCAAACAGTCACATTTTCAATCCAAATGTCAGCTATCTTGGTGTTAATGTCAAATTTCTCATATTTCAACATTAACTCTCAAAGGTTGAGCATATTAGAGTTTCTGGTTTGTCTGTCAGAGTTCTTGGTTTAAACAAAAGACTTCCTACTCTATTTGTCAGCATTTCTGGTCAGTATAACAGCGTTCCTTGTCTAAACAATAGCTCTTTTGGTCTAATGGTTAGCTTCCTTGGTCTAATCAACAAATCTTGTGAGTTGCATGTCAAATATGTCCCAGTTGGTACTTGTTAGGTCTAAATATCCATTTCTTTGAGTCTAAAATTCACAAAGTTGGGTCAAAATTGAAATCTCGTAAGTTCAAACACTTAATTTTCTAAACCTACATATCATTATTTGAACTTTAGAGTCACTGAATTGCAGAACAGAGTTCCTGGTCTGTCTGTCAGCGTTTCTGGTCTGTTTGTCAGTGTTTTTGGTGTGTAGAACAGAGTTTTTAGTCTGTCTGTTAGCATTTCTGGTCTATTTGTCAGTGGTCCTGGTCTGTCTGTCAGCATTTCTGGTCAGTATAGTAGAGTTCTTGGTCATTCTAGCAATGTTTCTGGTAAACTGCATCAAAATCAGAAAACAAAAACAACCCATTTCTCAAACAGTCAAACATAGAGAGTAGGTCATCTTGTTGGGTCATTCAATCAGGTTATCTTCTATCAAAATAGATTCAAGAACAAGACACACAAAGGTCTCAATTATTCACCTCAAACAAGTTAAAGATCAAACACCTTAAAGCGCAACACCACATTGTCTTTGATAAACTAATCATTCAAACATAGTTTCTCATCAGGATCTATCATCCTTTAATCATGAAACTACAACACTTGATCAAAACAACCTCGTTCTTTATCATAGGATATATCGTTCCTATTTGAACTTGGTCATATCAAAAATCACAAAATCTACACTCCAAAACTAAGATCAAAAAACTTGCAAACAAGCAAATACTTGAAAAGATCATTTCATGTCTATACATCCACAACTTTCACCTCAACAATTGATCACTTATAACGACACATTACTCAAGATTTAAACCTTGAAAAACATTCAAAACATGTGTATGCCCATTCTAACCAGGGCTCAGAGACAAAAGATTGCAGAAACAGAAATAGAAACATTTGAAATAACTAAAGACTATAGAAACATGGAACACGAAGGTGAAATACAAGTTGAAGAGGAAATAATAGAACAACATGTTAGAGACATCAAAAAAGATCCTCAATTCGATAAATTTATACAGAAAATACTGGAGGGAGAAAAAGAAAAATATTTCCTAATGTTAGCCAAATCTGGTGCTACACTCCCCCAAGGTTTTGATGTAAACAAATTGACACAAAAGAAAAGTAATCGTCCTCCTAATAATGAACAATATGAGGACATCTTTGGTCTCAAAATTATTAACACGTCAATTCCTAATAACACCAGAACCAATGAGGAAACTTACATTCCCACAAGGGATGAAGTAGAAATTCTAAATAACGCTCAATCTAATGAAGATACAAGAAGGGATAGAGATGATACTAGAAGAGATCAATATCCTCCTAGAATGCAAAATCAGGATTATGCTAGAACAAATCATGTTGATAATTCTATCATGACTCTCACACAACAACTATAAACACTACAAACACAAATTCAAGATATGCAAAGAGGAAATGTTAGACAATACTCACTTCGAGAAATCTGTCCTTATCCATTCGACAGAAACCTAAGCATGATACCATTTCCTATAGGTTTCGAAACTCCTAGGTACAAAAAATATGACGAAAGCACTGACCCTCAAGATCATATTAGAGAATTTTGCACAATGACCATGGAGTTTGCACATGAAGATACATACTTAATGAGACTACTTCTGAAAATCTTAACTGGACTAGCTATGGAATGGTTCTCCAAACTTCCACCTGGAATCAAATCATTTTCAGAGTTGGTGGATAAGTTTGTATCCCAATATTCATACAACATACAACATGAAGTAACCATGCCAAACCCGTATAACACAAAACAAAAGAGTGGAGAACCCTTCATGACATTCTTACAATGATGGAGGTGGTTAGCTTCGAGGTATCCTCGTACAGTGCCAGAGTATGAAAAAATGGACATATTGATAGACAACTTAAACGATCAAATGAGTTATTACTTAAAAATGCAAGGAAATCAAAGTTTTGCGAAAATGATTGATAATGGAATCAGAATGGAGGAAGCCATGATAAAGAAAGGTGAGTTGAAAATATTCAAAGAAGGAGCTCACCCTCCTAACAACACTAACAACAACAATCACAATGATAAACCAAAATTTTGGAATAGAAATTGTAATGTTGTCAATGATGGGATAGTGGATAACAACAATGTAAAACCAAAGCAACCGGTTTTTAATTTATCCAATCACTCAACAGTAGCTCAACAAAACAACAATCACCAAAAAGAAACTATCAAAATATTCTTTCAAAGACAATTTACAAACATTGGTGAACCCCTTGGGTCCGTATTAAAAAAACTCATCACAAACAAATTGATTACTTTACCAGAAGAAAGAAACTTTGAACCCAAGGTAAAACTGGCATGGTGGAATGACAACCATTATTGTGATTTCCATCGAAACAAAGGACACCAAACAGATACTTGTCAACAATTAAAACATGTCATCCAAGATTTTTATTGATAAGGGAATAATAACCGTGGATGGACATACAACAAATGAATCTCACACAACTTTCAAAACTCCACTTCCTAATTATGAGAAGGGTGAATCATCAACAGGGCAGAACGGTAAAGGTAAATCAAAGGTAAACTATGCTCATGCATATGACAATGTGGTAAATGTAATCATAGTTAAAGAGAAACAACATCACGAACCTACTCATGTTATCACACGAAGCAAAGCCAAAGTGGTTTTTCTGGGTCCTACAACAAACACGTCATCCACTATCACACAATACAATCTAGTGGATCAATTACAAAAAATACCCGCACAAATATCCATCTTAGAACTTTTAAAGCTATCACCTGCACACAAAGAGATTCTTGAACGAGCATTAGTAGATACCACAGTGTCCAAAGATCTTGATATAGATCAATTCCAAACCATGGTGGGACACCTCACAACTCCTCACTGCTTATCATTTACCGAAGAAGATGACATGTCCTTGCAACATCCTCACAATGCTCCTTTGCATATTGAAGTCCTTGTTCACAAAACACGAGTTAAAAGTGTTCTAATAGATGGTGGAGCTGGCCTAAATATTTGTTCATTGAGTCTTGTTCGTGCCTTAGGATATTCAGAAGATGTAGTTGATCCCCACAAAAAGATTGCCATAAAGCCTATGATGAAGAAGAACGTTCCTCCAAGGGAATTGTGATACTACCCATCAGAGTGGGACCTTTACAGAAAAATACAGCATGCCAAGTTCTTGACTTGGACTTATCATATAATATACTCCTGGGGAGACCATGGATACATGACTTGCAAGTTGTCCCATCAACCTATCATCAGTGTGTCAAATTTCCCTATAATGGACAAGAAATCACAATATCTGTAGATTCAAATCCATTCCAATATTGTAGCAATCTAAAAATGGCTCAAGAAGTCATTGTTCCTCATAACAAGGAGGCACCATCTTTGAACACACAATCTAAAGAACAATCATTTGCCTCTATTTTATCAAGTATGGAAAAACAAATGCAGCTAAGAGATCGAGGAAACAAAGAATACTCAATATCACAATTACCACTCTCTCCTAAATCCTTTGGAAAACCATCAAACTCTAAACAACAACCAATTGTGAAACATCTTAGAATATTTGATGGAGTATTCATTAGTGTTGGAACCTTATTAGAGGAGACAAAAGACAAAGATGTGCTACAGTGGCTATACAAAGATGAAGAAGTTCAAGAAAAGGTCAACAATGTCAAAATACCTACAAAAAAATATGGAAAAGGATTCAACATTCTTCAAAAGATGGGATACACTGGAACAAGTCCTATAGGAAAAAGAAAAGAAGGTATCTCAGAACCTATCCAACCTCATACTCAACAAGCTACAAACAAAGCAGGTTTAGGGTATGGACAAGTTACTTTACCAGAAGACATATTCTCTAATCAACACCAAGAGGACTATGAAAATAGACAAGAACAACTTGCAATTGAAAGGGAAGATGCATTTGCAAAGCAACAAGAACAACCAAACATGAAATGGCAAAAGAAACAATCCTCAAATCCACAAGAGAAACAAACCAATAATACCTCCCAAGCAGCATTAACTCTCAATCAAAACAAGCATGAACCTAGTACTAATCAAGGAGAGCTGATAGTAAAGTTGACAGAACTCAATCTTAGTCCAGAAGAAGTTGAATATGAAAGAAGGAAAGCTATAGCAAGACAAATAGAAGAAACACATCAAAAGATATATGAACAAATTTGTAGATTGCAAGCTGCAAGTGAGATAGATTCTGATGAATGGGAATGGGATTCCGATCATTTTGAAGAATCAGCTAAAGAAAATTGCTTTAAAGAAGATGTAGGAGTCGATGTAGTTCACACGTATGCAGGGCAAACATTAGGAACTAGTTCACTTGAATTAGAATCACATTCGGCTGACTTGGACTTAATTGAGGATGATCAAGAACTTCTTGGGCGAGGTCATTTTGATGAGGGTACTGTTCTAGACATTGACATACATATCAAAAACTTTGATAACTCAATCATGACCCTAAATACTCTCGAAGCATCTCAACCTGATGATCCTTTACCTCTAATTCACCACAAATTTATTGAATGGGAAAATGAAGGACATACTACCATTGATACCTTTCCAAATGACTATGCCATATCTATATGTCTTAATGTAATCGAACTTGCAACAACTTCCACCAGGAATTTCAGCAACACATCTTCCAGTCAAGTGGGTGCCAAATCTCCTATTCGCAAAAGCGAAAATAAAGAAAACAATATCAGGTCTAATGTTGAAAACCATTTCTTGGCAACATTAGATTAGGAAAAAGTAAAAAGAAAGCATGCATCTAATGGTGAAAACCTCCTTGAGGCACTGGAAGATGGGAGATTTGACACTTTACCTGAATAATATCAAGAAAGGTCATCAATTTTGATCGAACCAATAGAAGCAGTTAATATTGGGACAACAGAGCAACAAAAGATCCTACATCCAGCAACTTCTCTATCAGAAAAAGAAAGGAAAGAATATATGGAATTCTTTACACGATGGCAAATCAATTTTGGCTAGTCATATGTAGACATGCCAGGATTGGATCCAGAGCTTATTATGCATCACTTGAATGTCAATCTAGGAGCCAAACTAGTCAAACAAAAATTAAGAAAGATGCATCCACATATTGCTTTCTTGGTCAAAGTAGAATTAAAAAAATTACTGGATGTAGGATTCATCAGACCTATAGCATATCCCCAATGGGTATCAAACATTGTTCCTATTTCCAAGCTAGACAAAAGTATCAGAGTATGCACAGACTTCAGAGATCTTAATAACGCATGTCCAAAGGATGAATTTCCTTTGCCTAACATTGACATCATTGTAGATTTAATAGCTGGATACTCCATGTTTTCTCTAATGGATGGTTTCTTTGGATACAATCAGATTAAAATAGCACCTGAAGATCAAGAAAAGACAACTTTCACATGTCCGTGGGGTAATTTTTGCTGGAACATCATGCCTTTTGGACTAAAGAATGCATGTGCCACATATCAGAGAGCTATGACAACGATATTCCATGACATGATGCATACATTCATGGAAGACTATGTGGATGACATCTTGGCAAAATCATACAATAGAGAAGAACATATCAAAATACTGGAAAAGATCTTTGATCGGTTAGAATAGTACAAGGTACAACTAAATCCTAAGAAATGTGCCTTTGGTGTCACTTTAGGAAAGCTATTGGGATACATTGTTTCAGCTAGAGGTATCGAAGTAGATCCAGCTAAGGTCAAAGCAATCATGAAAATGGCATCTCCCAAGAATATAAGTCAACTCAAACTACTACAAGGAAGACTGCAGTCAATCAAAAGATTTGTGGCTCAACTAGCAGATAAATGTCAACCATTTACCCATCTATTACATAAAAATGTTCACTTCAAGTGGGACCATCAATGTGAGGATGCATTCAACAAGATCAAGGCATATCTCATGCAACCACCCATTCTAATGTCACCAATTTTGGACAAGCCATTATTGCTCTATGTATCAACCACTGAAGTATCATTAGGATTTTTTCTTGCACAATAGGATAATGAAGGAAAAGAGTGAGCCATCTACTACATTAGCAGAACACTAGTGGGATACGAGCTCAACTATTCCCCAATAGAAAAAGCATGCCTGACGGTAGTTTTTGCTTCTCAAAAATTAAGACACTATCTATTATCTCACTCCAAGTTGATAGCTAAAATCGATCCATTGAAATATTTGCTCAGCAAGGCAACATTGACAGGACAACTAGCAAAATGGATCATGATCCTGAGTGAGTTTGATATTGAGTATGTAGACAGAAAAGCTATCAAGGGACAAGTCATTGCAGATCAACTAGCAGAGGCACCACTTCAAGATGATCATCCTCTACAGATTGAGTTTCCTGATGCTCATATCCTCTCCTTAAGACACATGGCACTTTTTCCACATGTCTCCTCCCTTGGACACTTGCCCTCTCATGAGCAAGGCTCCTTGACACTTGTCACCACAGAGATGACAAGTGCCCCTTTCCTCCAACCTCTTCTCCAACTTCCTCAATCTTGGCCCTTGATATATTCAGATCAGATCTAGACCATTGATTCCTACCACCTCAGCTTTGGCCTTGGAATTCCTATAAATATCCCTCATTTTGGAGCAATAAGGATCCCATCTCATATCAATTTAGGCATCATTACTATAGGCAATTTGCATTTCAATTATCTAGTAATTAGATTTGGAATTGATCATAACATGTTAATCTAGTTTCTTACATCATGCATTTCATATCATCTCCATAGTCAATCATGATCAAATAGCTACTCAACTCTTGAGTTTCCACTTTGGAGGTCATTGCTCCACTGAGAGACCATCAATGTAACACCTTCAAGGTCCTCAAGAATAGAGGAAAATGGGATATTTCAAGGAAGGCTTGTGGTTTGCATTTCTAATCTAGTTTTGAAATTAAGCTTTTCAATTACATTATATTGTCTCATTATATGTGTATGCCTCTTATATACCACATTTTTAGCATCGCAATACCCATTAGTTATGACAAAGCCCAGATTGAGGAGCTTCAGACATAGAGGGTGATTGTAAGCAGTTAGCAAGATTATATTGCATAGCTAGAGAGGCAGATTGTTGAGCTTTGGCTAGAGAGGGATCAATTAGCACCCAAGAGGAGATAGTGGATTGGTGACAGAGAGTAGTGGGTAGCTGAGAGGGATGGTTATATAGTAGAGATAGCCAATCTAATAGATACTCGAGACACAATGATATCCTAGGCTCAAAGATCAGAAGAGGCTCTATAGAGATACATTAGTTCAATCAGAGATGCTAGTGTATGAGAAATGGCACATATGCTAGTTGATTTAGGAGATGAGATACGACATTGGAGAGTTCTATATGATAGTGTTGTACCACCAGATCAGAGGGCACCATCATATCAGGGATGATCATGATCTAGGACAAAGAGTCGATCACACTCTTAGAGGACATAGAGTAGCATGTGATTGATTAGGCCAAGGAAGCCTCTACAACTAGGATTGGGGATAGGAGGAGCTTCATCCTTGAGACAAGATAGAGATGAGGAGGATATAGGGAGGACATAGTGACTTGGGCACACTTTCTCATTATGCTTTAGACATCTTTTTCTCTTACATAGTTAGCCTGTAGACCATACTTGGGACATATAGTCTGATTTTGTACTCTGACACTTTTGATATATGATATATATATGATATGATATGCAGTTATGTTATGATATGCATTGTGTTGTCTATATGATGCCATGTATGGATACTTTATACACATATCCTATGATGCAATGAATAATGATGTTATGTAAAATGCTTTTATTTTTTGGTTTTATGATGCAAAATGGTAATGATGTGCATATGCTTTGTTTTTGTCATTTTTTGATGCAATGAATGATTATGATGTATAAATGCACTAACCAATGAACGCAAGATGCAAATATTTTTTGTGTATCGGAGCACTAGATTGAACTAACTATGAGGATTGATGGAAGAAATGTTAGTAAGAAAAAAATAGATGAAGAAGAGTTAGTGATGAAGAAAAAATTGCTTTCACAAATGCATAAAAAGTAGGTGAAAACCTTTATTTTGATATTGCAAAACGGATGCAACGCACCGTGGCAATGAAGGCTAGGGCAATAACACAATCCCTTTGTGTAAAGAAAACATGTTGCAAACAAAGAATGAGTCAAAACACCCTAAGAAATATTTTGTGTCAAGGGTCGAGCTATGTGTGGTGTTCACAAAGCGAATGTATTTATCACAAACACCCAAGACATGCATGCCCCAGAATGCTATGAAAATATTCCACAAACTGAAAACAAAAACCAGAAAATGACCATGAACCATCCCGACCACTCTAAATCACTCAATGACATCATCAAGTAATATAGGAACATGATCAAAGATAAATCAATGAAAGATAAGACTCACCAATTCAAACAAGTCAAACAAATATCCTGATCTCCATTGCCAAAGTGAGAGTGTTGTGTTGATAGGATGATCATGTTGTCTAGTTCCAGAGAATGTTGTACCCTGTATAAGACCTATGATAATGCTAAAAAAGGGACTGATAATGTTGATGTTGTTGATTGATACAACAACTTTGATCAATTTGAATGCTTGCTCGGTTGAACAGTTCATCTTCTGATACGTGATTTTGTTTAAGTGCAATATTTATCGTGTTTCTGTTTGACATCTACTTAAATATCTGTCTATGTACAAAGGGGATAGTTTATTGGCGAAATGAAACAAAAGTGATTGTTTTTGAATTTTTTTATGCTTTCCAAATTTTAGGGTTTTGAAATTTTAAATTTTTTTGTGCTTTTTTCTGGACATTTTATATTTTTTTTGAATTTTTTCAAGACTTTTTCATTTTTTTTGGATTATTTCAGGACATTATTTGCTTTTTAGGGTTTTTTTTTTTAGATTTTTTTCAAGACTTTTTTTGAATATTTTTGACTTTTTTCAGGACATTTTATGAATGTTTTTGGATTTTTTTAGGACATTTTTTATTTTTAGGGATTTTTTCATGACTTTATTTGCTTTTTAAGGATTTTTTATGATTATGTTCCTAGTGTCTAGCAAGGCAAGGAATATGATAGATGGATAAATAAGCAATCTAAAATGTTGGTGGATAGATGGAAGACAAAGGCCATTTATGATGGAGATAAAATGAATTCATTTGCCAAGGGCGATCGCGCGATGAGATAAAGGACTGGATATGACAATGTAAAGCAATGACATGGCCTAAGGAACATGTCAAGAGGATTTTGAAAACCATGTTTGTATTTTATGTCCTTATGTTAGATCAAGATCAAGTGACAAAAAAGAGCGTATGGTCGGTGATAGGATATGGTTAAGACAAGCAAGATCAAAGATAGATAACGGATATGAATAGGATAAGGATGTGATAGGCTAAGGGATAATAATGAAAGGTTGCAATAAGCCAAGGAATATGGATGAAAGGTTGTAATGAGCAAATGGATAAAGACCAAAAGTTGTGATAGATTGAAAGTTGCAAATAGGATGCATGACGATCATGAAGATCCTTAGCCTTATCAAGATCAAAGGTGGAAAAGGTGATATGGACATGAGGAATGATAGGATAATGGAGGGTATGATAGGGGTATGATAGGATAATGGTTGGTAATAGGAAAAGATAGGATAATGGATGATAATAGGACACAATAGGATAATAAGACATGAAAGGATAATAGGAAGGGTAATAGGACATGATAGGATAGAAAAAATGAAACATGCCCCCAAGTATGGTATGCAAGAAGTTCATGATTTACACATGATGCTTGTTTGCCAGGTTTTCATCATGGTACTTTCCCAAGGTGCCTTTTTGCCGAGTTTTCACTAGAGGATGAATTATTTTTCTTTACTATTTTTTTGTTTTGTTTTTTTTTTTTTTTTTTTCTTTTATTTTTTTGACTTTTGCAGTAGAAAATGGATAGATGATAAGGAATGGAAGAGGGACTCAAGCATCTTATTTTTTGGATAGTAGCCTTGAAAAATGGACCATGACTATTAAATATATGCTCAAATATGTTGGTAGGATAATAACATGGAAATGAGATGGAACTAAGGATTTAGGTCAACGATTGGATAGGATGGATGAAAGAATGGAAACGAGGTGCTAGATAATGGATAGGATATTGGAAGAATTGGGTTTTTGTGGATGGAAATATTGGTAAGATCAACATTTGCACACACCTTGAGGGGTGATGGACTGATGGAGGAGAAGTGGATCTTAGATTTTAAGATTTGGATGGAGAAAAGGCTAGGGATTTTGGGACATAAGGACCCAAAATGGATGAAGGAGATTTTGGAGGAATAGGTTTTGAAGGTTTGGATAGAGGAATAGAAATTTTGGATGCCGATTTGGATTACTCTTTAGAATTTTGTTCTTCAAGGAGCCTCTTAGGAATCCACATGGTTTTTGATTTTTCATGCTTTTGTGGTTCCTTGGAACAAATTGCTTGCACAAGGGATATAGGAACCCATATAGATTTTGACTTTTCTTTTTGAGCATTGGGCCTTTGTGACCTTTTGTATTTTTCTTTTTCTTTTTTTAATCATATTTTCTTTGTTCTGATATGTCAATTAGATTGGACATGTTTATCCTTGAATACATGTGGATTGCTAGACTTATGAAATTTATTTTTGGCATCCAAATTGCTTGGAGAAGGAAAGGAATGCATGGATGGATAGGAACGAGATGGAGGTTATTTGGATGGATGGAAGGTGCTCAAGGATGTGTGCCTTTGATGACCTTGCATAAGGGATGAAGGTATATAAGGACCTAAAATGGATGGAAGGGATGAAGGGCAAGGCATATGCTTGGATTTTGATGGAGGGACACTGACACCTTGAGAGTGAGCTATGTAGCCATGACCATTAATATTTTCTTTGATATGGAGGGGTTTTTACTCATGAAGGTTTACCCCTTTTCCATTATGATTCAAATGATACTCTTTGCTCTAGGAAGAAGACATGAGACTATTATGAAGTGGATGTGATATGATGGGAATAAGTGGATCAGACTGGACCAAAGAGGAAGAACCAATTGTGCATGGAGGGGGTCCTTGAACATATTGCACAAATATGTTAGAATCCTAAGGGGAACATGATCACAAGGGGGGTCAAGATTATGAGGGGGACTAGGATAAATGATAGGCTCTTCATGAGATAGAGTGGGAGGAATAATAGGATCATCAAAAGAAATGAGATCTTAGGGTGTATATGGAGGATTAGGACATGGAGATGAAGGGACAAAGGAATCTTGTGGTGGACATGAAGGTGAAGGGATTCTTTGATCTTGATAAGGAGGAATATCATTGGATTCCTCTTTAAAGGTCTTTTTATCTTGACTTTCAATGGGATTATTAGGAAGAATGAAAGGGACATCTTGATCTTGCTCAGGGATTGGATTGTCAATGGGACTTAAAAGGACATTTTGGCCATGCAATGGAAGAGGATCATTTGGGATAGGATGGACTGCAATATCTTGATCTTGCTCAAGGAGTGTAATGTCAATAGGACTCTGGGTAGTATGGACAAGGATAGTGTTATCGGCATGAATATCTGGGAAGATGGGATCCTGGTCAATAATTGGATGGCATTGTTCATTCTTGGTATCTTGATCTTGATTTTTTTTAGGTCTCATTTCTTCATGCTCTAAATTATTCTCTTGACATGGGGTTGGACTTTGAACATGTGCAAGGGATTCTGGCAAGGAAACAATGTTTTGATATGAGGGAAATGGACTTTGAATGGGATCCTCTGAAATAGGTATTGGTAATGAAGCACATGGTGGCATTGGGTCTATCATTTCGCAAGCATGGCAAGGATGTGCATCATGAATTGGATTATCTTGGGAATCAATAATGGATATCCCTTGGGAAATTTCATCCTTGGGTGCATTGTTTAATGAGGGTGTTATGGAAGGTTCTTGTGAAACTTTGAAAGGTGTAGGGATAGATGCCACTGGAGAGTCAATTTTCTTATTGTGGATGAGCCATCGCTAGACATAGGTATATGATTTTGATCTTTCTCATAAGAATCACTTAGGACTCTCTTTAAGAGTTGTGTAATAAAGCCACCTTTCTTTGGAGGCACATTTGAATGCTTGCAAGGTTTTGACATGGTTGGGTTTTGATTTTGGATTTGTTTGGCAAGAGTTTGGTTTTGGTTTGACATGTTTGAAACTTTGCTTGATGTGAGTTGCAATTTTTGGTTTTTGAATTTCTAGTTGCAATTCTTGATATTGATTTCTTGACTAAGTTGTATGTTGATACTTAATAGTTGGTTGAATCAATTGTCGACATTGTGTGTTTTGTTGAGGATATTGTTGAAATTGCACCATTGATTATGTTGGACCATGTGTAAGTTGGACTATTAGGAAGGATAGACCACTTGTGAAGGTTGAGTCTCATAAGAATATGAAGGTTGGTATGACTCAAATTCCAATTCTGATTCCAATTCTGAGTCTGAGTCTGGTTCTCTTATGATTGGTGGTATTTGATAATCTCTCTTCATTTTCTCTAACCAAATCGCATGTGGGATAGGATTTTTCTATTATTATGAGGGCTCAGTTACTACTGCGAAGGGGGTTGAATCAGTAGTAACACAATTCTGCAATACTTAAAAAAACTGTACCAGTAACTACTCAAACAATCTGATAAATTGATTTACCAAACCATTCACTCAAGTGTTCATCATTATGAAAAGTATGTAAAGATATCAAATGCTCAAATCAATAATGTAACTACCATATGAACACAAAGATTTTTCATGTGGAAACCCAAATGGGAAAAACCACAGTGGGAATTAGCACACACAAAATATTTGCACTCTTTTGGAATGCACCTGGTTAAAGGCCTAGCTCGATTAAGATCTTAAAATATGCCTGATTAAGAGCTTACAATATGCTCAGTTAAGAGAAAACCCTATTAGGTGTCACCCGATTAAGGGATTTTGCCTCAGCCCTATTAGGAGCTCTACCCTATTAGGAGTAACCTTGTTAGAGGATTTCAAACTCAATTTAATGAGCCACCCAGTGAAGGGATTTACAATATAAGACCTGTTAGGATCTACCCAGTTAAGGGATTTCAAACTGTTGTAATTGCTAGGGAACAACATGGCAAATGATCTAATCACAACACTTCCTTTCTTGCTAGTACAAATCATTTTCAGCAATACTCTGCTACACACATGCAGACACTTAAATCTAGTTTGGCAACACCTTCTCCTACAACTATTGACACAAAATCTCTTCTCAAACTAGCCCTAAATATACTTTTTAGTTAGGTCAGCTACATAACCCTAACTACATCAACAAGATACAATAAATTTACATTACAGATCATTATAGATCATTAAAATAAATTTATACATGATTTTTGTTGTAGAATGATCACTACAAATCACCACACATATATCTGATAAGCAATCAAACCCTTGTCACATTCTACTAAGAACTTCACATTTCCCAAGAAATCCAATCCTTGTACGTACTCAAATACAACCTTATCATTACACATGGATTTTGATATGACATCACTAAGTTATGAACATGATAAGATTCATCGCCAATCCTTGAATCATTACCAATTAAAGATATGTTACCGGTATTCATTCTTCTTGACAGAGTTCATGATAGTCAATCATAAATCACTCAATACACGGAATCTACTAATGCAGTTCGGAACATAGGTGCATGTTCTTGTCATCAAAACTCTTGTAAAACCACAATGTCTAACTCTTCACCAATAATTTGTACTGGTCACTTGATCATCGCTTTGTTCCTGTTTACCTTGTTATCAACTGGTTCCACTACCGGTTAGGCTATACCGGTAGGTCTAAATTAATTAGATGACTAAGAAAACATGGTTGTGATCAATGACAACACAAATAAAGTCATCAAAAAAATTACAACTATATCATCATCATCTAGCCAATAGTCTCCATCAATTTTACCGGTGGTCTTCATCTCATCAGCATCTCCATATGCCAAAAATCTCCCAATCATTATCTTCATCAGTTATGCCAACAATCTCCCCCTTTGGAATTGATGGAAACACCAAAAGCTCATCATGCAAAATTGGAACTCTAACTGTTATGACTATTGTACTTGATCTTCTTTCTCCCTTCATCAATTCTTCTCTTTTTTCTCTTCACTATTCTTCTCCTCATTTACTTTTATTCTCCCCCTCTCACTTTTATTCTCCCCCTTTGACAACAATACCAAAGGTGCAAAGTGTCAAATTCATCTTCTACTGCTAGTGTTTTCTTCATCTCTATTTCTCCCCCTAAGGAGTAGCCTATCTCTCATCAATCCACAATGAAAGATCTCCAATTAGTCCACTAGATTGATGTTGCAATGTAATGCCCCTACCCTAGTCGGACTTGTAAAACCCGTTTAACCTTGGTTGACTTCCTATGTGGCATTCTTGAATGGTAGGTTAACTGTGATGCAATGTGTAGTTTAGATAATATAAATAATTGTGCATACCTATTATTGTGCTTTTGCATTGATTCTTGTGTAAATGTAATTGTTTCCTAACTCTTGTGATAAATATCAAGCTAACGCCTTCATTGAATATGTATATGTATATGTATGCTTGCGTGATTCATGGGTGCAGGAGATTGCAGGTACAACACCGCCTAGGGCGAGGTTCATCTCCTTCGGGATTCGTAGGTTTGAGTAAACCTCCTCCATCCTTAGAATTCGGATTTGGGGGTCATAAAACTCTCGTCTTGCCTTAGCCATGGTCAGGTGAGCGTCGTGTGTGGTCCATAGGGTTTTCTTTTCATTGAGTTGCGTGTCATGTGATTAGTGGACTTCCTCATTTTGCGTGCCTTGCACGGGGTAAGTGGAGTTTGTTATCCTAAGTATTTAATTCAATTTAATGAGTGGATGTACACATTAGTAATTTAGAAATTTAAAATAGGTAGTTTCTTTTATATGATTAATCGTTAATTTAAAGAGATCGCTTTAATTATAATTGTAGCAAGCTTAAAGTATTTAACTTGAATTAATGTGTTCATTTACACATTAGTAGTTGAGAAAATTAGAATAAATAGGTTCTTTCATGAGATTAGTCACTCATTAAAAAAAGGTCGCTTTATTATGTTGTAGTGAGTCAATTTAATAGTTAATTTAAAAAATAAAAATAAAATAAAATAAAATAATAAAATTCAATGAGTTATGCATTTTAGAAAGGAAAGATTTAAAGTCATTTGGGAAATAGAAATAAATTAATCATTTTCGCACTTTGGAAGAAAAAGGGTAAATTTTATTATTTAAAAGAAATTATTTTCTTTTTACTTGTAAAGCTGATATAGTATAAATGATTGATTTTTGGAAATTTAAATTAATCTAAATGCCTTACCCTGGTCAATAGTTTCGAAATATAATGTAGGCCTAAATTAACATTGAGAAAATAAAATTTAAAACTAAATAAGAGATAGAAGCATTTTAATTTTGATTAGAAAAGTGAGTCAGATTTATTGAGTAGTGGAAAAGAATGATTTCCATTTTCATTTTCTTTTATTTTAAAAATAAATACTTAAATTCAAAATTTGAAATTAGGTCAAAAACAGGGGTTTCTCATTTAACCTAGTTTTTGAAATATTTTTGGGGGGTTCTCTTTTGGGATTTTTTGGGGATGGAGATGGGGGAACTTGGGGGAGAAAAAAAAAATGGAGATTTGCTTTGAGTTGCAGGTGGAGCTCTTCATCAAAACTCTTCCCGGAATGCGTTTGGAGGTAGGAATCTGTTCATCAGTTTGATCATAATATCTTGTATTTTTCTTTCTTGCAATACTGGTTTTTAGATTTTCTATTGTTGGTTATGAGTAAATTTCATTGTAAAAGAAATGGTAAAGCTTGGGTCTTGTTGGATCTTTGTGTGGAAAATGGACTGCAAATACTATATGGATTTGGGGGTTATTCATCAATCTCTCCTATTTGTTAAAAACCATAACATGCTGGGAAAAGACAAGAAAAAAAGAACAAATGAATGTGACTATAACAAATGAAAAAAATGGGGGTTTTTACATTTTTGGGTATTTCGTTTATGGGTTCTTTTTTAAAAACAAAAAAAAATGCTATTAGTCGAAACTATTTTTTTATTCAAAAAAAATTATATACAAAAAAAAAAAAACCAAAAAAAAAGTAAATTTGGGGTTTTCGGGGGGGGAGCCAAAGCTCAACCTGCCCCTCCCCGCTGCGCCGCCGCAGCTCCACTCGGTGCCCACACACAGTGGGGGTCGGATGGGACTGCGTCTCCCATGGAGGCCGCAGCTCCTCCCGACGCCACTATGTGGGGAAGCCGAAGGGCCTACGACCCCCACGGTGAGCGTAGTACCCCCGACTCCACTGTAAGTGGAGGCTGAGGGGCCTGCGTCCTCTGTGGAGGTCGTAGCCTCTTCGGCTAGGGCACGACCGCCCTAGGGTTTCGCCGCCTAGGGTTGGTCGCCCTCTAATTTTTAATTGTTTTTTTTTAAATTATTATTTAGTATTTTAGGTAAGTTAAAATTTGAATATAGTTTGTTTTATTTTTTACAAACAAAAAAAAATGCTTATTAATATAAATATATTATAAGCAATATTTTATATTAAAAATGTGAGTTGAGATGTATATGTTAATAAGTAAGTTTTTTTCTTTTTTTAAAAAAAAGGGGATAAATAGATATATTAAAATATATGTTAATATAGGTAACACCTAATTAGCATATATAATTTGATGATATATATTGATTTTTGGAATTTATTATAGCAATGATTTTCATTATCTTTACAAATGTTGAAATGTGTATTTAAGTTTTATTTAATTTAAGTGGGAAAATATGGGGACTCACGTTTAAATGCTAATGAGTAAATTGAATGGTGGCATTAGACTTTAATTTTTTTTATGTATGCAATAGAAGCTTAATTTAGCTCGGAAATGATTTTCCCATTCCTTTATTCACTCCCAATGTATTTTGTTCTTTATAGAAGAAGGGTAATTTTTGTATAGTTAGAGAAGGGGCTAGATTATTTTTGTAAAACCAACTTGTCTTTGGTGTTTTATCTAAGGATTAAATAATCTGTTTGGATGCTTAAGTCAACTTGAGGAAATGTTGTAACTACCCGTTAACGCTTGAGCATGGCTTAATATTTTGGTAATCGTTATGTCTGTTATAATAGCATGCCCTTGATAGGTATGTTGGGTCCCTGTCATGTGATTGCTTATGTCTGGTCAACATCGGTCAAGTCTCCTGTTAGGGTACTGATACTTAATAAGAATTCCTTGTTATTGCTTTGATGTATTTGGTAGGATCCGTTTCAGAAGGGATCATTATGTAATTATTTACTGAGGTGGCTGTTGTATAATGGCTATGTTCGCCTAAGTGGCAAGGATGTAAAAGACATGTAAATTATGTATTCTTAACTATTTTTAAATGCCAGAGGGGTCTTGCAGTTGAGAAGACCCGGAGATGTAGCCCTCTAGGGGTGAACTCTGAGATCATATCTGTGTTATGCGATGTTTTAGCTTCCTTTATTTCATACTTTAAGTTATCATGTGTGGTTTTATCTTGTATGTGTTTAATGGGAATTAAATGCAGCTAAATCAAAGTGCATAAAATTATTCATCTTGATAAATGTAGTAATCAGGTTCATAAAACATTGTAAATTATGATTATGGAAAAATATTTTGCTTATGTTAATTAAAAGTAGTAATAGTGGAAAGAATCTTGCTAGGTTACCATTATTTTTTTATCTTGATATGAGTTGGTAAGTTGAACGAATGTGAATAGGCAACAAAGTTAGAATTAATGTTGTAATTTCTAAGTTGAAATCTAAAGGATGAACATCATATAGATATCTACCTTTTTATCTTAGTAAATGAGTAACGCCATGTTAATTATGTTTCACTATATTGGATGAATTTGTTTAGTTATTTCATGTTTTAATCTCAACAAATAATCCTTACCAAAATTAACTTGAAAATTGGGTGAACTCAACTATTTATCCATAATTATAACCCTAATAAAAGAATCTCTTTATGATTGCTAAATTGAACTGAAAAGGGAAGTAATCGTATAGTTGTTTATATCTTAATCTTAGTAAAAGTATCTCTTCATATTAACTACATTTAACTAAAAAGAGTGACATGCAACAAGATAGTTATATTCTAATCCTAATGGAAGAACGTCACTATGAACTTATATTTTAATCTTGTAATAATGAATATCATCTTGCTAACTATATCTTAACTAAAGGGATGAACTCATGTGTTCCTATTACATTTTTACCTTAATGAATTGAGCTCCTTCTATTAGCATTATTAAAACTTCAATGAATGAACCCTATGGCTACTTACATTTTATCCTCCATAAAAGAACTACGACTCATTAGTTGGTTATGCTTGAATTCAAATGAAGGAACCTCACTCTATTAATGGTAGTTTAATCCTTAATGAATGAATCTCATATTATTTACCATACTTTTAAATTTAAAGGATGATATCAATTGTGGGTGGTTACCTTAAACCCAAATGAATGAACTTCGCGATATTAATTGCATTGAACCTTATGGGAGGCCTCTTAAATTAATTATGTTTTAAAGTGCAATGAGTAAATAACCTCGCGATGGCCCCCTATCCACCCAAAATAAATGAACGCTTCCTAAAATTCTAAGATGTCAATTCGTTGAACATACATATAACCATGTCTTATGCATTATCTTGTAAATTAAGATATCCAGCTTATGGGATCAATTGACGCGAGTTGAGTTAGGTGTAAGGTTACGTAATCACGTTGGGAAACTCCTTAGGTTCGTTTAGCCTTCTGTTGTGCTATCTAAGTTTTAGATAACTCCAAATTATCTTAATGTTGTAACTAATCAGTAATAATCTTAACTATTATTATAAAAAAAAAATATTTACACTCTATTTGAGTGTTTTTAACTTAAACCCTTAGGGGTTTCCTGGCGGGGCATTACATGCAACAACATCTTAGTTGACCTTTGGTAGGGGTATAACCTCTAGCTTGCCTTTGAGATACTCAAAGGTTTCTTTAGGCAATGGCTTAGTGAAGATGTTAGCAAACTGCTCCTTTCTTGACACATGATCCATCCTGACTTTCTTTTCCTGCACTCTTTCTCTCAAAAAATGATACTTCACTTCAATATGCTTTGTTCTAGAATGCAATACAGGATTCTTTGAAATGTTTAATGCACTTGTATTATCACAATATAAGACCACTGATTCTGTTGTAGTCTCCTTGAATCCTTCTAATACATGTCTCATCCATATTGCTTGAGTACAATTCATAGATGCAGCCACATACTCCACTTCTGCTGTAGACTAAGAAATGCAAATTTGTTTCTTACTAGTCCAAGATACCAGTCTTCCTCCTAGCAAGAATGCACCACTGATTGATCTCTTCTAGTAATCTATATTACCTTCCCAATCAACATCTTTGAACACCTTCAAAGAGAAGTAGCCTTTGTATGGATACCATAATCCATAATCAATAGTTCCTCTAAGATAATTGAAAATTCTCTTCACTACCACCATATTAGTCTCTTTAGGATTCTTTTGAAATCTAGCCACTATACCAATTGCATAAGCAATGTTCGGTCAGTTATAAATGACATAGTTTAGTTTACCAATCATTGATCTATACTCAGTTGCATCCACTGGATCTGAATCATCTTCCTTGGATAATCTACAACCAGTAACCATAGGAGTTCCAACTGGTTTAGAGTCTTCCATTCGAAAGGTTTTCGATACCTCCTTCACATATTTGGACTGACTGATAAAGATTCTTCCTTTCATATGTTGGACCTACAAACCAATGAAAATTTTTATTTAACCTATCAAAGACATTTCAAATTCCCTTTTCATTTCTTCTACAAAAGTTAAACTCATGTCATCATCTCCTCTAAATATGATATCATCTACAAACACTTTTGCAATCAATAACTTGTCTCCATGTGTCTTCAAGTAAATATTATTGTCCTCACTAGTTCTTTGAAATATAATCTTTATCAGGTATGAATGGAGTCTCTCATACCATTCTCTTGGAGATTTCTTTAATCCATATAAAGCTTTATGAATTTTTCACACCATGTCTTTGTCTTCAGTCAGTGCAAACCCATCCAATTGTTCAATGTAAACGTCTTCTTCTAGAATTCCATTAAAAAATGTAGACTTAACATCCATTTGGTAAACCTTGAATCCTTTGAATCTTGCAAATGCAAGTATAATTCTTACTCCTTCAAGTCTAGCAACTGGTGCAAAGGTTTCTCCATAATCCTAACCTTCTTCTTGTGCATATCCTTTGCAAACTAGTCTACCCCTATTCCTAATCTGATGAAGGAGCACTGGTCTAGTTCTTACCAGTTGGGCAGTTTTCAGTGGAATATTTAAGAGTGTAGCATTTCTTCTTGTTTGAGTGTTTAGCGTTGTGTTTTTGGGTTTATTCCCTTATTTTTGTGATCTTTATCGTGTTCAAGTTTCATATCATTTGGCTTTTTTTTCGATGAGATATGGATTCTGCTATTGGTCGGTTGATATGTTCTTACCAGTTAGTCTGGCAGTGCATTGAGAAAAATGGAATCGGGTTGCGGTTGATCTCCATGACTTGTGGATCATTGGAGATGTTTCTTTGGGCCTTGGCCGATATTCTTGGAGGTCCACACATTGTTTTATGTTTTGGAGATTGTTCTTAGTGATTTGAGCCGACATGTTACTATTGCACATTTCATGAATTGGTTAGTCTTTGGGCTGACTTGATTGAGTTATTATTATTGCAGATGGCATAAAGTGTAGTTTGTGAATCATTTGAGGTTATAGAAGTTAGAAGATTTAAGACATAGTTTTGAGATCGAGTGAAGATGTAGATCTGGCAAGATTCTGATCCAGTAGGATCGAGGCCAGAAGAATGAGGTTCGGATTAGAGTAGAATCGACAGACTATTCCTAGAAGATGATATGATATGTGGATAATCTACGGGTCTTGTAATTGTGTTGTAAGCATTATTTATATCCTGGACTATGATCCAACATGTGACATGTGTAATTCCTTAGACTGTAATAAGATTCATTCATATAGTTTACCGATTATGTGTTTTGTTATGTTATTGGTTGTTCTTTTTACTATTTCTAGCATCTCTTTACTAGTTACCGATATGTTTTGCATGATTTATGTGTTAAGCTACAAGGTTGGGTTGTCCTTCATTGGATTTCCCTATGTTAACTGCATCAAATGGTATCAGAGTTGGTTTGTGAACCCCTTGTTGGACAGAGTGTTATTTGTGCACTGGCTAGTTGGAGAGAAAATTGAGGCAACTTGTGGACTTTTTCAGATTGTCGAATGTGAGGTAGAGGAAGGTTTGCAGGTAGACCACCAATCCTAGAGCTTGATCTTGAGGCAATTAGAGGGTGGAGACTTGAACAGATCACTGAGTGCAGCAGGCTGCAGTTTGGACTGATAGATCATCATGGAGAGACAGCCAGAAGCTATAATTAGATCACTGAACCCCCCGAGGTAGTTGCAAGTACCTGTTGACCAATCACCAAACCAGATCAAGTGATGGGAATCACTTTTTAATTAACCTTGAGAGTTTGATGCACAAGCACCGTTCTAGTTCTTACCAACTAGGAAGTGTTTTAGTAGAATTGTTTGAGAGCGTGGCATTTAATCTTGTTTGATTATTTAGCATTGTGGTTTTGGGTTTATTCCCTTATGTTTGTGATCTTTATCGTGCTTGAGTTTCATAGCATTTGGCTTTTTTTCTGATGAGATATGGATTTTGGTATTGGTGGTTTGATATATTCTTACCGGTTAGTCTGGTAGTGTGTTGAGCAAAATGGAATTGGGTTGTGGTTGTTCTCCATGACTTGCAGATCATTGGAGATGTTGCTTTGGGCCTTGGTCAGTATTCCCAGAGTTATGCACATTGTTTTATGTTTTGGAGATTGTTCTTAGTGACTTGAGTTGACATGTTACCATTGCACATTTCATGAACCGGTTGGTCTTTGGGCCAACTTGGTCAAGTTATTATTATTGTGGATCATATAAAGTGTGGTTTGGGAATCATTTGAGGATATAGAAGTTAGAAGATTGAAGACAAAGTTTTGAGATTGAGCAAAGATGTAGATCCGGTAAGATTTTGATCTGGTAGGACTGAGGCCAGAAGACTGAGGTTCGAATTAGGGTAGAACTTGTAGACTATTCCCAAAAGTCGATATGATATGTAAATGATCTACAAATCTTGTAATTATTTTGTAAGTGTTATATGTATCTCGGACTACAATCCATCATGTGGCATGTGTAATTCCTTAGACTGTAATAAGATTCATTCATATAGTTTACCAGTTATGTGTTCTATTATGTTACCAGTTGTTCTTTCTACTATTTTTGGCATCTTGTTACTGGTTACCAGTATGTTTTGCATGATTTATGTGTTAAGATGCAAGGTTGGATTCCTTCATTGGATTTCCCTACCTTGATTGCATCATAATCACTTCACCATCTTCATTCAATTTGTTTCTAAACACCCACTTAGTACCAATCACATTTTTATCAGTTGGTCTGGGGAAAAGTGACGAAGTGTTGTTCTTCTCTATTTGATCAAGATCCTTATTCATAGCCTTTATCCAATCATCATCCTTGAGAGATTCCCTCATTGTCTTAGGTTCAATTGTGGAAATCAGACAAGCACTTTCTATGATCTTTCTTCTTATTTGTACTCCATCATTCTTGTTTCCAATTATCTGATTTGTAGAGTGATTCAACTTTACATATCTAGGTATAACCAGTTCTGATATAGAAGTTTCTTCTTGTTCTTGTTCTTCATCTTTCACCGGTTGAGCAGTATCCTCCACATTGTTCTGCTCAACATCATTTTGAACTTTCGGTTCCATAATCACTAGCTTTTGTTCATCTACTACATCAGACTTGCTGGTATCATCACATCTCTTCACAACTAGGGTTTCCGGCCTGAATGCTCTTCCACTGATTTACTTTTCCACATATATTCACAATCTGCTATAGACTTTGCCAAAGTATTAGTCAAAAGGTCTTCTATGTTTCTATCACCCTCTAGATGTTCTCTCAAAAATGTTGTATACTAGTACATTTGGAGCAGTTTTCCAACGAGCATTTCTGACGAGCTATGGGATTTGTTTTGTTTTGTCAGATTAATTTTTTTTTTTAAATTACCTCGTGTTCGTCAGAATTCTGACGTGTTAAAATTTCACATCAGAATTCAGATGAAAAATCGATGAACATTTTCGATTGGCTATGGGATTTCTTTTGCTTTATCGGATTAATTTTGTTTTTGTTAAAAGTATACCCCGTGTTCGTCAAAATTTGGACGTGTTGAAATTTCACGTCGGCATCCCAACGAACATGGATTTTACCTATTGGTCAACATATATTGGTCCAGTGATTTTCACAGCCTCTTGATTTCTTCTTACTCACCGGGATAACATAAGATGATGACCTCTCTTCTTGTTGATTGGTGCAAGCTATCCCGCTAGTCTCATCGGGCATTGGGATAGCTTAAAATGTGTTCAGGTGATGGGCATAATTTCCTCGATGTCTTTTCCCTCGGTGTAGCTCCTCCTAATATGTTATGTCTCCTCAGCATAATATTTGACCCTTTATCATCGTAGCCTTTGTCGATGAGTTTTACTTTTGCTTGTGTCTAGCTGGATAAGTCTTACTGATAGCATCATCAACTATCAGCAATACAAGATTTCTCCATTACCGCTATTGTGTGTTCTATCGATGGAATTCATAGATGTATTCTATCCCGATCACATGCTTCTACTTGTGTGTCACAATCGAGTTGACTTTTTATGATAGTGCAGAGTTCATATTTCACGTCGGAATTCCGACGAACACGAGGTATTTTTAAAAAAAAAATTAATTATGCACCATCATTATATGTGGGCTCAGGGTGCGAAAATTGGGAGGAAGCGGGCATAATTGCTATATATAGATCCTCAGCAACAACTGTACAAGAGGTTGGTCCTTTCGCTCTTGTCATCAAGATTTTTTTGCAAGTTCCTTTTCTCTCCTTGCATTCTCTTGTTCACTTTGTTTCTAGCTGTAACCAGCTTTAATTCTTGGTAAATGACCCCATAGAATAGTAGGGCCTTTGCTTTCAATTTGAATGAATTGGAATTTAATTTGAATGAAATGGCCCTACAATTGTATGGCCTTTGCTTTTTGGGTTTGCTAAATCTTTCTAAGTTTAATTTTGGATTTTGCATTTGTCTGAAAAACTTCCATAAAAAGATGTTCCTATTGCCTTCCTTTATAATAGTAGGGGCATGAGATTGTATTATGTCTGTATTCCTATAGCAAGAAAAAATTGCATGAGATTGTACTCTGTTTGTATTCCTATAGCAAGAACAAATGGGCATATCCCTTACCCAGATGGCAAATTATCCAGATCATCTGTATTCCTATAGCAAGAACAGGAACAATAAGAAGGGGGGAGCTCAGGTAGAGGGCAGAGAAGTAGGGAGCCAAGGCATATAGGTGGGTAGCCTTTGTAGATTCTTCCCCAGCTATCCCCTCCCTATGTAGGGATGAAAAAGTCAGGTGATTTGTAGCTGCCCCTATTGGGGCCTTAGTTCCCCGCTACATGAATCTTGAGTTATTCCATTAAGAAAATTGTAATCAAATTATTAGCTCAAATTCCCTTGCTGAATAGTAGGACGTTAGCAACTAGTAATCAAATTGTGACCAAATTATTAGCTCGAATTAGCTCAAATTCCCTTGCCAAATAGTAGGGCATTAGCAACTTGTTCATTTTGTTTGATGGTATCCGCTTTGGCAAAATATGGATCCTCAACTTCCTTAACCTATCCATTCTGTGACTGTTAGTTATAAAGATAACTTTCTTCATAGCTTCTAGAGGATTCAACAATTCTCTATGACTGTAAACCCTTCCAGCTCTTAAAATAGCCCTTTGTATGGAAGCAGCTTCTATATGATTATTTAAGACTCTACAGGCAGTTCCTTGTACAATTTTCCCCACTGAAAGGGTCTCTTCATTTTCTCTAGTTAGCAAATAAAATTCCTCATCCTAGGATGGCTCTTTATAAGGTGTTTTCCAATCCTTAAATCCATGTACCAATTCAATATTTATGTCAGCAAGAGTTTCCTCCTTTTTATTGGATGTTCGTTGTTCCACACTTCTAGCATATTCATCAATATCAAGGGCCTTTAACACATGGGGATATTTTTTGGCATGTTCAACTGCCATTTCTTGTGCTTCCTCATCCATATCATCTATATCTTGTCCTGCATCTTCACAGTATACATCCTCAACCATTTTCTTGGCGTTCATATGACTCTGGATGAATTCTATTATCATCCAATGGATCAATAACATGGTTCCCAGAAGTTGCTTGCTCGGTCCCTCTAACCCTTTAAAAACTAGCAGGATTTATAAAGACAATTTGCTTTATAGCTTCTAGAGGGGTCAACAATTCTTTGCGACTGTAAACCATTCTAGCCCTCAAAATAGCCCTTTGTATAGAAGAAAATTCTCTAGGTCCAAGGCCAACTACAAATTGTAGAGGTTAAAACATCCACTCATTTGATGTTGCTAGGTTTATGTCAACACCAACTTGGTTGGTTACTATAACCATTACCTATTCGACAGCTTCATACTTGTCATCTGGACTAAGGAAATGTTCTGGTGAATGAAGCTTCGATGATAATATCTCTTTGCCAAGACCATATAATATTGCAACCATGGCCAATGGATTTAGAAGATATCGACCAAGAGCCACAGCATGCCTCACAATCCCTATTGTACATGTTCTTCTCCTAGAAGGATTGATTGATCTATTTTTGATATTTTAAAATTATCATCTATCCATCAAGAGATCCTTACTAAAATGTTAAAAGATGTCGATGTGCCTACTAACATTCATCCTACCCAATTCCAAGCACCAGTATACCATATATCATCCTCTTATCAACTAGCCTTAAATCAAAATGATATGCTACCGAGTAATCCAACCCATAAATTTTTCCCTACACATTGAATTCATCATCATAAAACATAAGGTGAAATGAGTCCTAATGGATATTGGTTCTATCACAGAGAATCATTTTGAGTTGGAGGCTTGAAATATGAATAATTTATCTCATTTTATTTGTTAGTTGCGTATTTTGTTATGGTTAATAGAAATATGGGTATTGTATATAACTTTAAAAGAAAGTAGAATCTAATCAAACACTATATTTCATTTGATGTGATCAATAATTTTGACTAGTTTTCTTCATAATGTGTATCTTGTATAGTTTATCTTAATATTGTCTTTCTTGTATCCTGTAGCAGTTTTGGAAGAATTATCATACCTTTCATTTGAACCATTGGATCTTTCTATAAATTGGAGGATAAGTCTATAACAATGATATCAAGAGACTGGCCAAAGCAATTGACTCCATTACAAGGTAAGGGAAGCCTTTTTCATGTTTGTCTTCCTCAAAGTATAGTTCGTGTCTATTAAGTTGTTGTCTTGTAAGGGTGTTTTGAAGATTGAGAAGAGGCTTTTGATGGGTATTAATCCCATTGTTGTCAAGCATACCTGATTGGAATTGAATGTTTCCAAGGTTTATGTGCATTAGAGGTAAAATGATTCTTGATATTGTCAGTTCCATTAAATAATTACTAAAAACTTTGAATTGCTTGATTGTAAATGAATGCTTTAAATAAAAGGTTACTTTATTATAGGTATGATTTTGTAATGTCCCCTAGTAAAATTCCTTAAAATATCCTAGTGAGTTGTGATGCAGGATTTGGTGGGGTGTCTTGATTGACCATTTCCCCTTATCTAATATAACCATGTAGGGTGCCTTACATAGCAGTTCTCCCTACCCAATATTGTCATGTAGGGTGCCCTATAGCAGTTCTCCCTACCCAATGATCTTGTAGGGTGTCCTATAGTAGTTCTCCTTGCCCATTTATCAAGTAGGGTACCCTTCAATAGTTCTCCCCACTTAATGATCCTATAGGGTGCCCTATAGCAGTTCTCCCTACCCATGTATCAGGTACGGTGCCCTTAAATAGTTCTCCCCACTTAATGATCCTATAGGGCGCCCTTTTGTAGTTCTCCCTACCCATATTATCAGGTAGGGTGCCCTTTAGCAGTTCTCCCTACTCCATATGAATTGATTTACTTTATTCAGATTATCAATATTTGAATGATAACCAACACTCAGGTTTATTATCAGTTTTTGAAGTTATTGTCAATACTTAGATTATTACTAGTTATTTACTTTTTTACCAGTGCTCAAAATATCATCAGTTATCTAATCTATTACCAACAATTAGAATAGTTATTAAATTCCAGTTTATCCATCAATACTTACAATTTCAAAGAATTAGTAATTTTCAAATTATTTCCAGTTTTATCTTCAAGCGACATTGGCCACTGAATATCAGTGATCATTCTAATATATATGTATATATAAAGGTTATTATTATTATTGTAAGAACTTATTATTGCAGAAGTATTGGACCAATAATATACAGATTAATATAGGGGTTGCAGTATATGCAAGTGCTAAACAAAAATACATACCAGAAAAAGGGCGGAAGCTTGGATGTGATTATCATGTGCACGGACCAGATTACAATTGCATATAGTTTCCTCCATGTTCTATATTAATATTACTATCAAATTCTCTTCATGTATGCCTTTTGTC
The DNA here is from genome assembly GCF_030272615.1 of Cryptomeria japonica. Taxonomy (NCBI): domain Eukaryota; kingdom Viridiplantae; phylum Streptophyta; class Pinopsida; order Cupressales; family Cupressaceae; genus Cryptomeria; species Cryptomeria japonica. The sequence goes on along the minus strand of NC_081414.1, from coordinate 260,133,049 downwards.
AAGAGACACACCAGTGATAACTTTAAGAAACCCCCTCTAAAAAATTTATATAAAATCTTGGCGAATATTTAATTTAAAAAAAAAAAAAAACTTTTATTGGCAAATCTTTCCTTTTTTAAAAGAAAAAATTTAATTTTGTTGGCGAATTTTTTTATATCAATTTTTTTTGGTAGAAAATATTGGCGAATCTTGGAAAATAATAAGAGTATGCATTAATTACTATTGCAAATCCTTTCATTCAAACAAATAGTTTTTTATAGAAAAGTAGAGGCCTGAAGGTGGAAATCATTAATGAGTTTAAGGGGTAGACTACTTTATTTAGTTTGTACCATTAATTTAAAATAATCTAATATCCCTCTTTGTATTTTGTGAGATAAAATGTAACAACAATTTGTACAATCACGTGACCAAAAATTGCTTTTAGACCATTGATTTTCATTAAGGTCAACAATTTAAAAATAATTTCAGCCCCCATGAGCATTACAGGTTATAGGTACAATTTACCTCATGGAATACAATGAAGGTCATTAAATTATATTTTAAATCAATGGTGGTTGTTGATATAACCCTAAAGTAACTGATAATTATGATATATTATTGGAAAATTAATTTAGATTTCTACAATAAGGTATATAATGTTGGTGAATTCGATCCAATCATGTATCAAATATTTTGGCAAATTTTAAAAAATTAATAAAATAAATTCTCTAGCGATTAAAATAACACTAAAATGAAAAAGTGTAAAAATGTGGCTATTCAGGTCACCTTAAAAGTTAAACTTATTAGCCATATTTTGATTTGCAAATTTCAAAAAATAGCCAATTGGAGAATATTAGCCACTAAAAAAATCACTGAGACACACCCTTTCACCATTAGCACCCTTTGAAAGAGTATGCCTCTTCATTCTTTCTTCCCTTTGAAAGGGACACAATCTTTCACAGTCATATCTGCACTTCTTATTTAAATAAGATCTACACCTCTCATTCCCCAAGTATCCCCCTTTCAAATGAGGTTCTCTTCTCCCTTTTATGTCTCATGTTTGAGGGAGTCACACCTTTTCATTTTATGTCTTTTGATCATTCATTAACTTAATATTAAATTTTAATTATATTTTATTTATATTTTATTTTTTAATCTTTTGTATTTTAATTTTATTATTACTAGTATATATTATTGAATCCTATTTCAAAGTGGGGACATTACAAATTTCTTAATTAAGATTACTCTAAAAACACCTGATTAAATTATCTTCAAACAATAGTAGACCAATGCCTTCATTGCTGACATAATGTTGCAGTTAGTCTTATTGAATTTAACTTTTCTCCGAAAGACCAATAAGACAAAATGAAGCTTGACATGCAATCCTTCAAACTAATAATCAAACTAAAACTTAACCCAAACTATAATAACATAGGATATCACATTGAAACATTCTAAATGAATGGATTTATCATAGGGAACTAATCAAACAATCAAAAAGATAAATACCATCAAAGATGAAAAACAATTGATCTTTTTATTGAAATAAACATAAGATAATCAATTGATTACATATAGCATAATGTCTTTTCACTAGTTTGGCATTTCTAGAAAATAAACCCCGAGAGTATTGTATATAATTGCATCTCCAAATCTATCTCTTATTTCATGAAAAGATCCTCTATATATATAGATGAGGATTCAGTTTCAAAATGAAAGGGCATACCCCTTCATTCAGAATTACACTAACTAATATCTTACCTAAAAAAGCCAACTAACTGACCCTAAGACAACTACCAACATAACAAACATATTACATAAGACTTTAAAAGACAACAATTTGAAAGATTCAGAACAAGATCTAATTGCCAAGCACTTCACCACAAATCTTAATATGCTCCAAATACTTTTCTGACTTATAGATATTCGCATCATAAATCACATCCCTGACCATGACCTCCAATGTGACAAACCGCTCCATCTGTGCAGTGGTTTCCTTTAACTCTATTCCATCTGTCTAGGCAGCATCAAGGGCAACACTAAGGAGACTCTAGCATTCAACAATCCATTTATCCTTATCCTTAATTTCACCTTTCTGATCAGCTAACATAGGAATACCATGTTGGATTACATATTTGCACTCATCATATTCTTTTTGTACTTTTGCATCAAATTTATCATGCTTTGCAAGTAGCCTTTCAATTTTCTCAATCTCTTTGGCATCTTCTCCCTCCAAATTCTTCTCATGCAGCTTCACCCCCAGTCTATTTTTTATCATGTTATGTGATACTGCATTGTCCACATTTTTCTGAAACACAACCCAAAATTCTTCCAAGTGACCCTGTAGCTTTTCAAATCTTTTATTCAATAAGAAAGAAGTAGTATCATTCTTACACTTTTCATATGTTTGAGAATTCTTTGATTTTTTTGCTCCAATTCCTCATATTTCTTCTTACATTTTGAATTTTCAGGAGAAAGAGACATGGGTTTAGACTATCCACTTCTTCTGATGGCATCCTCATACATATATTTGTATTGATTCCTTTCCCTTACCACTCTAACCATATGTGCACTGTTGAATTTGGAAATATCTACTCCTATATTTGTTGAGACAATAGGATCAATTTCTCACCTTTAATTTCATCATGTGTCCAAAATCCCTATCCACATCAAAAAAATTTGGTCTCTTGTTTGGTGGATACAATTCCCATAGCATTAGTTCTTCCTCATCTAGATCAAACCTTGACCCAATAAAAATGTCATTAAGTCCCTGAATATCCAATTTATACTCCTTATTATCAGAGTGCAATAAACTATCAAAAATGAAAGAGGCACTTAGGTCCCATCCTAGAAAAAGAATTACTTCAGCCTCTATTAGTAATTGTCTCCTTCTCTATGGAGTCATTTTCACCAATTTTGCTTCTATATCTCTTTTAGTTTCTTCAATAATTTTGCCTCGTTTTCAAGTGTCACATTTGGGATAGACTCCCTCAGCCTTTTGCCTTTGAAATTATAAACTAAAGACTTAAATTCTTTGGATTTAACAAATACATCATCTGTCACAAAAGCAACATGTCCATCCAATCTTGCATCTTTATAAATTTCCATTTTAGTTATAATTTGATCATCTTCATTGAACTCTTCTTCCATATCTTTTGCCTGTGACCTAGAAATGGCTTTAGTGTCTTCTGGTTCATTTTCTGACATTTCTTCTTCTAATTACATCTCCATTAACCTCTTTCTATTCTCCTCTAATTATTTGTTTAGTTTATCAATCACTTCTTGAGCCTCTGCATCTTCCATGTTCCTAAATACATCTTCCGCTTCCAGACTCACATTTAAACAATCACCTAGATTTTGCCTTTTCTTGCAATAGTGGATATATCCTTCTGGATCATAATTCTTTCTTGAAATGTGTTTGAATAAATTAAATAATTTCATTAATTTCTTGTCAATTACATCATAGGCTTTTGTTGAAACAATTGTGAAATCTCCAAAGCTAAGAGTACCTGATAAGAAAGCCTGCTTATGCAGATCCCCAAATTTTTTAGCATTTGAGACACTCAATTGTCTGACAATCTCCAAGTATGCTATTCGGTTAGGAACACATTTTTGTAACATATAGGGAGTTCCTTCAAACCCATATATCCCAAAACATGTGAAGTCCTTATGGACATACCAATCTCCCTAGTTATGATTCACTATCTTTCTGTCATCAAAATTTTTAGGTCTTAAAAATATTTTAATATCATTTGAGATTGATCCATCACAAGGAAATTTGTACATCCAATAAATTGGATTTACTATCCATTCCTAAAAAAATAATATAATTTGATCTTGTGTAATGAGACTCCCAAACAAAAGTCCATAATTGAACAGGTTGCTCCTCCCCTTGCTTGTTTCAGATGTTAAGCCTCAATTCCTCGAGCCACATACCCCTAAAACATCCATAGAATAAGATTAAATGCATCAATAATGAGTAAAAATTTAAATTAGGGCAATTATTATCCACGAGGTTGAAAAAACCCTCATGAAATCTCTCCACCAAATATGATGCATAATCAAATAGCTTGGGTTCATACATTTGAATGTATGAAGCTAAAAAGTTAATGGCCCAATACTCGTGAGGTCTAGAACCTCAATGCCTCCTAATTGCCCACAAGACATAAAGGTGTATTGAAAGTAATGTCTGAACAAATAAATTTTAAATGGTGGCCTATCCTATTTTGTAAGTTCTCCCACTTCTTCTTTATGGACAACTAGTTTCCACCCAAGGTATGTAGTGTCCATTCTTTGATATTCCTCATCCAATTCCCCAAAAGAGAGAGGTTTATCAAAACTAGAATCTAGGTTGAACACTTCATTTATAGTGTTTACTAAAAACCTCATGAAGGATTCTTTATTTGGAGTCTAAATGTATCTGCCCACAGAATTATAATTTCTCACTAGAATCTCTAAAACTTTCAAATTTACAAAAACATTAGGGACAATTAGCTTACCCAGATTTTTAACCCAGGGGTTGCAGAGTGACACCTCCCTATTTCTCCTCAAGTAATGGAAGAAAAAAAATTCATATCCCCTTACCCTAGTCCAAACATCCCCGACATCCTTGTATCTATCTTCCAATTGATCCCGACTAGGTAGATAATGTTTCGATCTTCTAGACTTAGGGATAGGCGCTTGCATTTGATCAATCATATCCTGGTTCAATTTTCTAACTGGGGTGTCTTCTCCTATTTTGGATTTCTTGGCTCCTAACTCCAAACTCTTGGCTGATCTCTTTTTCCCTGTAGAACTAGACACCTCCATTTTGGCAACTGCAATTTCTCACTCTACCCTTTACGAATTAGAAGTCTCTATTTTGTCAATTTCCTTCACTGTGTGAGATTTATGTCCTGCAACTTCAATTATATAACAAATGTATTCAATACAAAACTTGCAATGATTAGCATCCCATAAATTGGCTTCATGTGAACTCGATGTAAGCATTTAATAAGAGTCCTCTAATTCAGTTTTGAAATTTGATTTGACAATGGCTCATAGGCATAGGTCTCCTCGATGTAATTTTATTTTGGCGCCATCGACGTAACTCTCTCCCTTTCTTTGATACATTGAGATTACCTGTTGATTGGGATATGTTGATCCGATGATTTTCATAGTCTCATGATTTCTTCTTACTCATCGGGATAACATAAGTCGATGACCTCTCTTCCTACTAATCGGTGCAAGCTATCCTGCTAGTCTAATCGGACTTCGGGATAGCTTAAAATATGTTCAGTCGATGGTCATAATTTCCCTGATGTCGTTTCCCTCGATGTAGCTCCTCCTGATATGTTATATATCCTTAGCATATGCTTTGCCAACATTCTCATTGGGAATAGTCTTTTCGATAGCCTCATCGGCTATTGGCAAGACAAGATTTCTCCATTGCCGCTTGTGTGTGTTCCATCGATGGACTTCATCGGTGTATTCTATCCTGATCACATGCTTCTCCTTGTCTTAAGTGTTACCATCAGGTTGACTTTTGCCGATAGTGCAAATTTCAAATTTTTTGTAACTTTTTCTTTTCCTTACGAATACAAATGTTTATAATCTTCTTAATGGGTTCAATATAAATTGAACAAAACCTCTAATACAAAAATGGACTCTAGTATTCCTAGTTACTCTTTAAGATACTTTTGAAGCATAGATTTTGGCAAAATTTATCAAAGTGAAAGCTCATCCATATCTACCATCTGATAACAACACATTTTTTTGCTTCAAAGGAATCTTGAAAACCAATTGCTAAGTAGCCACAATCACATTTGTATTTTTTATCACTCCAAGAAATGTCTGATAAGCTTTTAGTCCAATCTGCACCTTTAGAGGATCTTTGTCTACCTTGTCTCATCTTAGTGTCACCTTCAAGCTACCTAGCTGATGGTTGGTTTATAGGAGCCAAATCACAGATGGATGGGAGTTGGTCACCTTCAAGCTCCTTTAAATGTAGCTACTCTTGACTTACTACTTGGCCTAGTTTGAAAACTCTAGAGAATCCTAGTGATGCAAAGAGTCTATAGGATCCCTCAAATATTTGTGAACCTTCCTAACCTTATCACTACTTTGATCTTATCAGAGTTCTTTGACATTGTTGTAATATAGTTGTTGCTCTTGTGATTTGTCAATGACTGTTGGTCATGATGTTACTATGTTGAATGTTCAATGGTTTTGGTTTGTTTTACAATTTTTCTATGTTTGAGTATTTTAATTTGGTACATTATACTGAAACATCATTTCATAACTAACATTTCAAGTTCTTTATAACTAGTTCTAAGAAGACTTCCATACTTGCGACATCGTTTTTCTTAGTTTGTGAAGGTTATAGACCAAAGTTTCCATAGCCTGATTTTTTTGCCTGTGAAGAAAGATTGTGTCAGATAATATCAACAAAGAACAAAATAAGGAGATAATTGCTAGATTGTGGTCTAGCTTAATAAGAAAAGGTGATGGAAAATGTTATTGTCCTTGGAAAAATTGTAAGGTCTTAAATTCTAGAAGACTTCTAATCACAACAGTTGAGAAACATTGTAGGTAGCATGGTCACATTAAAGGGGGCCATGACTATCGTCCATTGGTAAGTTGTTCATTATATCGTTTTAACAATTTTTTATTTATTTTTATAGGTAATGGCCCAGAGATGATGAGGTTTACATACCTTACCCCCTTTGGGATTTGAACTTGTGACCTCTCTTTTAAGAACTCAAGTTCTCTACCACTAGGCCAACTTAGGTTGTACATCATTTTAACAATTTATATGCATAAGAAATCACTTGATGATGAGATCATGATCATGGTTTATTTATGTTGATCATTTTTATATAGGTGGAGCACCCTAGGGCACATGATATGGACTGCCACAACTCAGAGAATGTGGTTTTCCAAGTGGAGGAACATGGAGGTGTGAATATCAAAGCTGAAGATAATGATCCTATGGAAGAAGATGATCATGCGCCATAAAACATAATTGAAGATGATGGTACAAATACATTGATCCATGACACATTTAGTGCTAGTGCAACTGATCATGATGATCAAGATGACTTTAATGTTGTTCATGACATACCTCTACTTTACAAAGGCTCCCAAACAACTCTTCTCTTCATTGTATTGTTGTTGGTGAACTTAAAGGTTATGAACAATTTATCAAGCATAACAATCTCACGTATGTTAATGTATGTCATATATGTCATCTTTTTTCATCTTATTTTGTTGTTATTTCATTATAGTTAATAAAGGGTGAAACATTCACCATTAAGATTCTTTATATTAACAAATTATACTTTTGGTTGTATATTGATAGGTGAGTTTTTGTTACCACCATCAAGTATTCTACCTCGCTCATACCGAGAATTATTTGTCATTGTGAAAGATATTGGAATGGAGTATCAAGTAATAGATGAATGTCCCAATGATCATATTATATATCATAAACAACATGAATTTTTAACATAATTCCCTGAATGTCATATGAGTAGATATCAAACAGATGAACTAACAAAAAAGGTGCCTCGCAAGGTTGTTCATTATATTCCCATTATTTCATGTTTGCAACAATTATTTAGGTGCGAAAGCTTGGCGCAATTTATGGATTACCATGCACGCAATAGAAGTCAAGATGACATTATTCGAATGCCTATGGATGGTTCTACATTTATGGACATAGACAAAAAGTGGCCACACTTTAAAGAAGAACCTCGTAATCTAAGGCTTTCATTGGTAGCAGATGGTGTCAATCCATTTAGAGAGATGAGATCAACAATAACATTCCTCCATGGTTGTCAATAAAGAGGGAGAACATAATGTTGGCAATGATTATTCCAGGTATTTTTTCATTTAATAGTCATCCACATTAAATTATAAATATTGTTGTAAAATGGTCATAATAATTATGTAATGTTTTTGTTCATTCAACTTGGTAAGTACCAAGTTAAAGATATGAATGTATATATTGAGCCTCTTATCGACGAGTTGTTGGAGTTATGAAATGGTGTCACTATGTATGACGTCTCTAGACCAATAGGACAAAGATAATTTCAATTCCATGCAATGCTTGTATGGACAATTCATGATGCCCCAGGGGTAACACATTTTTCTAGTATGTTATAGTGATCAACTTGAGCATAATTATAAATATAAAAAATTATCATATTTAATCCAATTATACATGATCTTGTAGGTCTTCAAACAAAGGGAAAATTTGCATGTTAAGTTTATGGTCCAAAGATGAAATCTCGTTATTCAAATTTTTTAGGAAAGCAGTTGTTTGATGAGTATAGGGACTTCCTCCACAAAATATTATAAGTATCGAAATAATGAAAAACATCTTTTCAATGGGAAAGAAGAGACTACATCAAAGCCACAAAGAATGACACCTTGCCCATGGCAATTGGAATATAATAGAATTAATCATCAAGGTCATGTCATTCCATCTAATGGTTTATGTTTGGAATTTATATTTTTATATTGTGTTTTGTTTACTGATGATGTAATTGATGATGATCATCGTTGTTATCTTTTTAACATATTATATGCCTCATGAAGGTTGTCAAGGCATTAATGAACACATTCCAAAGGGACTAAAGAGTTATCCCAAACAATTTAGTAGGTTGCCCTACTACGAGAAACTACAAACTGTGCATTTGTTTGATATTATGCATATTGGAAAGAATATAACAAAGACATTATGGAAAATATTGGATGGAAGGCATGACAAAGAAAAAATTATCAAAAATGGTAGTGACATTAAGGAATCAAATCATGCAATGAAAAATGTCATTCAATCAAATAGCGAATTTGGGCCAGGGATGAAAATGAATGATTGGCATATCTTCATTAAGGTAATTCATATTCTTGTGTATTTACTATATATTTGTATACTGCATGTACTTTTCATTGTATTATGTTAGAAAACAATGAAAAAGATCATTTATAATTGTTGCAGTACGTTCTACCTCTATCTCTCCTAGACCACTTCGACAATAATGTCAAGCAAGTTATATATGATCTTGGAAAATACATGAGGTGAGTAGTGATATTTGTTCAATTTGTAGTGATATTACTTGTTATGTAATATATTATATATTATTTTGTAAAATCTCGTTAATATATTTGCGTCTTGAATCTCTTGTAGGTAGTTGTCATCTAAATAAATCCATAAAGAAGATATTAAATATTGGAAGAGAAAAATTCCTCGTCTAATGTGTGAAATGCAAAAGTGTCTACCTTCAACTTTTTTCAATGCACAAGAACACTACCTCATACACCAAGTTGAGGAGACTGACTTGTGTGCACCTGTACACACAAGGTCAATGTGGATGGTTGAGAGGCACTTGAAATTTTTGGTCTTTGGTTTGACAAAGAGCACATCTTGAGGGTTTTATGGTGGAGGGATATATGGTATACTAGACTATAGTGTACATTACTGAATACCTTCCTAAGTTCATGACAAAGATCCATGTAGATCGTATTTGGGATCCCAAATCCATTAACAAATTTGAAGGGGAGAACCTGATGGGGAAAGGTACAATGAGAAAAGTGAGAGGTAATTATTCGATATTGTAGTTAATGTTGGCACTGTGTTGTCATTGATGTCAACCGGTATAGAAAGACAACTAGTATGGGAGTATTGTTTACATGAAGTCCTTGATGTCAACCAATGTTTTAGGTCACTGGTAAAGAAGAAGAATGTCATTCAGAGGAATGACCACTAGAGTCATAGTTGAGTCACTGATACACAAGTTAGTGTCTTACTTGTGTGGAAGATATGGACATGAGACTGGTATGATATAACAACCAGTACATGATGACATCTATGAGTGGGCAAGGTGCTTGAGCTATTGTTTGTGATGAAGAGGTGGAATGCTACCTAAATCACATCAACACAGGAGGAGAAGGATGTATAGGTCACCGGTATGTTGTGTGGATGCAGAACAATAGGACTCCCACTTGATAGAGATGCAGTCACCATGTGAAGAGATGACTGATAGTGAATGTGCCCACATCAGATCACATGTGCCTGTTTGAAGATATGTTGCACAAACAAGGAAGCCACATGAGTGCATTGCATGATGCGGATGACAAGGATTCACTACCACCGGTAAGTGGAGATCATCTCCTATTATGGAAAGTGTGCATCATAGTTATGTGAGATAAGGAAGAAGAGGTAAAGGCAGGTGTTTGAAGGCTCACACCAGGTCTACCGATGAAACCAAGGAATGACTCAAGTACATGAAATCAGGGATATGCACTGGACCAATAGAAGGAATGATGAGTTGCTAGGATAGATGAAGAGTGATGAGTTTGTCACTTTGACAAACCAGTTGAGATGATGTCCAGTATGATGATGAAGAAGGAAAGGTTGAGCATATGCAGATAGAGATTGTAACTGGCATGCAGATACCTTAGATGGAAATAGTTGAAGGATGATGACATGGTGTCATCAAGGTGTTTACCAGTATGTATATCCACCAGTAATGCAGACAATTTGTAGATGCAAAAGACTCCCATCTGATGAAGATGTGCATAAGGTAGGTTAGAAAGATTGTTGATTGGTTGAGTGTCACACTGGAAGAGAAGAAAAGTGAAAGGTTGATGATAGATCGGTTAAGGGTTTAACTCACAGGGTTAGTAAGCCTGTAGATGAACCTCATAATGGAGTTGGTCGGTGATCCAATCCATACTGACATAGATTTTTAAGAAAAGATGGATGTTGACATAGTTGCCACATGGAGGTGAAGTGGCATGCATGCACAGGTCAGTGTGTTAAGTCGGTGAAGTGTCAGGCGGTGAGGTAGATGGTCACAGATCACCATCTATGTCGACTATGAGATTCATATGATGTAAAGAAGAGGTTTGCGTCTTGAGGTCAATGGATAATAGAGATCCATCACAGACTATTTGAGTAGATCGAGGAAGGTGAAGGAAATCGCAAAACCAATCTTGGTGATTGACCAAGAAATCTGCTAACAGGTTAAAAGCAGATTGCCAAAGATAGAAGCTGGTGCAGGAGCACCTAAGGGTTGAAATGCCCTTAACCAATTTTGGCTTGTGAGATCTTCTAGTGGTCATGTAAATAAATAATGACTAGCTCTAGTCCATTTTTATGGTTGTTTAGTTGTAGTTTTTAAAATTTCTCTTATCGGCAAGACCTACCCCCAATGGGAAAATCTTACCCCGATGAGTTTGCCAGAGTTTGGAGTGGTTCACACTTACCTCAATGACCCGATAAGTTGTCAGTGCTCAGAGTATTGTTATCAGGTATCAGAAGGTTTAGTTTCAAGTTTCCCCGATGATTAACTTGACTTATATTTGGACGGTGATCATGGATGATCCTACGACTATCACTATACCATGATGGGAAGATGATTGCCATATAATCCTCACGACTTGGTGAAAAAGCACGTGCAAAAAAATAGGCAAGTTAATGACCATGTAGGTTGAAGGTGGATCAATGGCGGTCTCTATACTGCAATGGAGATATGCATGAAAGTTATTCCCCGCAACTTGGTGACCAAGTGGTGGAACCCGACAAGAGAGAAACTCAAGCGAGTTAATGGGTGAGCAAGTCCAGGATGATCGAACGATTGTTGCTATACCGCTATGGTGAGATGCATGAAGGTTATCCTCCGTGACTTGGTGACCAAGGTGGGGCCTGGAAAGAGAGCTTCATTTCGAGTGGCTAGTGAGGCATTGCTAAGGTGGCATGATAGGGACCCCGAAGCCAATCAGGGGGTGCCACATGGCGGAGCGCAGAAAGAGGTCAAGGAAGATCGTACGGTTAAATTTCAAAGCATTGGTGCAGTTGCAAATGGAGACCATTGGTAGTGAGATTTATCTCATCCAATAGGAGGAGTTACAAACAGAGGATGTATGTATAAAAAGACCCAACGGGCATCTGTAAGAGGCTAATGGTTAATCATGGATCTTTGATCATTGATCGTTGTTTGTCGATTGCCTCGAAGAACACATTTCATTTTTTTGAAATGTAATAGAGAAGTATATTTTCTAGTTTTCAATTAGAGTTTCATTTATGCTCGTTTCATGTAAGTTGTTAATGTAATTGTTTCATTTCTCTATTATGTGAGTTGCTAGTTTGAACCCATGAATAAATTCAGGATCTGTAAATAAAGCTTTCCTTTTTAGTTTTTGTTCCCTATTTGCAATAATCAAATGGCTTTGACTTGAAACTCCACAAGGTCTTTGGAGATTATCAAGCAGAGCCAGAAATGTATAGTAGGTTTTCATTTGAGAGAGACCAGGAAATGGCAATCACCATTTCTACATACTGAGCCTAAGTGAGCTTGGTGATAGTTCGGCTAGGTATCGGTAATTTGAAGGAGATAACTTGTAGGGGAAGGAAACTTGTGAAAACTAGGAAAAGATGCAGAAGGCTACAAGCCTAAAAATGAGACATTGTGTAACCATAGGAAAAAGTTTACTAAACCAAACAAGATGGGTGGTTTTGCAAAAAGAGAGCGAATGTGTGTGTGTCCTTAACCCCTGTAAGGATTTAGTGAACAAGATTACCTTGTGAGCTTGAGGAAGATGAGATAAGAAAACAAATGGTAGGGAAGCCCTTAGAAGTCTAGAAGGGTAGTCTTGGAACTCGGAAAGGGATAGAAGCAAACCATCAAAGAAACCAAATTGATGGCAAACTAGGTTGCCTCCCTATCATATTGGTATCAGAGAAAGGTTAGAATTGGGAAGAAAGTAGTTGATGTCAGGCACTGAATCAATAGGATGAAATAGTCTCAAAATGGTGAGCAATGCAGAGTTAGCCAAGAAGGTGAATATTGTGAGATCCAAATGCACAAAAGAAGACAAAACCTGAGACAAAGAGACTTGGATGTGAGTAGCTACATTGAGGAATTTCAGAAGTTGTGTCTAAGATCCAAGGTGGTAGAGGATGAGAGCATCAAGGTATCTAGATACTTGAATGGCTTGAGATGGAGTATTCAAGAGGAGTTGAGTTTGTTATGTCCTAACACTGTACATAAGTGCTATCAATTGGCACTGAAGGTGGAGGAAAAGAGTAAAAAGAAGCAAGAACAAAGATATAGAGGAAGAGGCAGAGGAAAAGATGGTAGAGGCCAAAGAGGCAATTTTGGTGGAAGAGGAATAGATCAAATGTCCCAAAGAGAGTCCAAAATTATAGATAAAAGTGAGGATTCACATAGCAAGAGCATCTATAGACGAAGGGGATCATCTAGCAACCTAGGAAGAGGTAGATCTAGTGGAGCGGGAAGAGGGTCCTACTTCTCCACCATGAAGTGTTACAATTGCCAAAAGTTGGGTCACCCTGCCTATAGATGTCCAAAGAAATCCTATTCATCTCAAGGAAGTGAAAGAAGAGTGACATATGCGCAAGAAGATGCAGAAAGCAGCAACACACAAGGTGTGAGGTTAGCTCCTAAAGATGGAGAAAGTTTAATGATGAGAAGAGCCTTGATTAAGGAACCAATCAAAGAAGAACCAAATCAAAGAAGAGCTTTGCTTAGAATCAAATGCAAGGTCCTTGGTAAGGTTTGTAGAGTGGTGATAGACTCAGGGTCTACTAATAACATTATGTTAGAAGAAGCAGTAAGTAAATTGAAGTTGAAAATAATTCTGCATAGTAATCCATATAGGGTCACTTGGCTCAACAAGGAGAAACATGTGGTAGTGAATGAACAAACATGGGTTGAGTTCAACATAGGTAGTTATAAGGATAAAGTCTTGTGTGACATCTTGCCTATGGATGCTTGCCATCTACTTCTTGGTAGACCATGGCAGTTTGATAGAAAGGCCATTCACAATGGAGAGAAGAACTCTTGTTCTTTTCAAAAGGATGCAGTTACATACCATATTCAGTCCCTAAGTGATGAAGGAGAGAGCAGAAAAAATAAAGGCCCAAATGCATTACTAGTAGGTGAAAAGGAGTTCATTAACACTCTCAAGGAAGGAGGAGTGGGGTTTGCTCTTATAGTGAAACCAAGGGAAGAAAAGAAAGAAAAGAAGGTTCAAATACCTCATGAAGTGCAACAGATACTAGACAACTTCAAAGTGATCATAAGTGATGGAGCACTAGCAACCCTACCTCCTATTAGAGCTATAAGCCATTAGATTGATTTCATTCTAGGAGCATCATTACCCAAAAAGGAAGCCTATAAGATGACTCTCGAACAGAACAAGGAAGTGGCTAGACAAGTCCAAGAATTGTTGGACCAAGGGTTGATAAAAAAAAGGATAAGTCCCTGTGTCGTACCTACAGTGTTAGCACCCAATAAAGGAGGAACATGAAGGCTATGCAAAAAATTCAAGAGCCATAAATAGAATCACTATCAAGTATATATTTCCTATCCCAAGAATTGAAGACTTGATGGATTGCTTGGCAGGTTCAAAGTACTTCACTAAGATTGATCTCAAGAGTGGATACCACCAGATCAGGATAAAGGAAGGTGATGAATGAAAAACAACCTTCAAAACCAATGAAGGACTTTACGAGTGGCTTGTTATGCCATTCGGTCTTAGTAATCCTCCTAGTACATTCATGAGACACATGAATAAAGTGTTCAAATATTTTACTGGTAAATTTGGTGTTGTATACCTGGATGATATCTTGATTTTCAGTAGAATTAAAGAGGAACATCTAGAGCACCTTAGTATTGTATTGCAAAAATTGTATGATGAGAAACTAACAATAAACTTGGAGAAGTGTGAGTTTATGAAGTAGGAACTTGTCTATCTTGGATTTGTAGTTTCAAGAGGAGATTTGAAGATGGACACATCAAAGGTGGAAGCCATCACAAATTGGCCAACACCAAAGATAGCAAGTGAAGTAAGAAGTTTTCATGGTTTGGCACAGTTCTAGAGGAAGTTTATTAGAGGGTTTAGTGAGATTTGTGCACCCATGTTGGATACCATCAAAGGAGGAGTTAAGACTAAGTTTCAGTGGGCCAATGTAGCTAACACAGGGTTTGAACTTTTGAAACAAAAGGTAGCTACACAACCAGTACTCATTCTTCCTAGTTTTGATAAGTTGTTCATAATTGAATGTGATGCAAGTAATATAGTAGCTGGTGTTGTTTTGAGTCAAGAGAATAGACCTGTAGCTTTCTTTAGTGAGAAGCTCAATGATGCTAAGAAGAAGTATTCATCCTATGATCTTGAGTTGTATGCTCTTGTCCAAGCTCTTAGGAAGTGGAGGCACTACTTGTTACCTAAGAAGTTTGTTGTTTACACAAATAATCAAGCTTTAAGTTTTCTGAATTCACAAGATAAGTTGAGTCATAGGCATGTTAAATGGGTTGAGTATTTGCAGTCATATACTTTTTCTATTAAGCATAAGAAAGGACAGTGTAATAAAGTAGCATATGCTTTGAGTAGAAGGCTACTAATAGTGCAAGAAGTGCAGATTCAGAGTATTGGAGTTGATTACTTCAAGGATTTGTACCCCAATGATGAAGATTTTGTAGCCATTTACAAGGTTTGTCAAGAATTTCAGAATCACTTTCATAGTGAATATGTTGACTTTACTTTACAGAATGGTTTGTTGTTTAAAGGTGGACAACTGTGTGTTCCCAAAGGATCGATGAGGGAAAATCCGATCCAAGAAAACCAAAATGGATGTTTGAGTGGTCATTTTGGCCTTAATAAGACATTGGAACTTGTGCAAAGGTTCTACTATTGGCCCAGAATGTAGAGGGATATCCGAAGGTATGTTGAGCAGTGTATGGTTTGTCAGAAAGTTAAAGGTATAGCTACTAATGCTAATCTTTATCATCCATTACCTATTCCTACAAGGCCATGGGAATGTATAAGTATGGATTTTGTGGTTGGATTACCCAAAACAAAGCTTGGATGTGATAGCATTTTTGTTGTTATTGACAGATTCAGTAAGATGGCACATTTTGTTCCTTGTAAAACTACCCATGATGCTAGTCACATTGCACACTTGTTTTTCAAAGAGGTTATAAGAATCCATGGTTTTCCGGTTAGTATTGGTTCAAATAGAGATGTCAAATTCCTTGGACATTTTTGGAAAACTCTTTGGAAAAGACTGGGAACTAACTTGTCTTTTGGTTCAACCTATCATTCTCAAATAGATGGTCAAACATAGGTGGTCAATAGGACACTTGGAAACCTTTTAAGGTGTTTGAAAAAAGAATATGGACAGAGTTGGGATTAGGTTCTTCACTAGGTGAAGCTTGCCTATAATGACAGTGTCAACAGATCCACTAGGAAGAGTCCTTTTGAGATAGTCTATGGTATGCACCCATGAGGTGTTATGGAATTACGAGATCTTGGTAATCTTTCGCACAACAGTGGTCAAGCTGATGATGTCACTCAATATATGAAGGAGGTTCATGACTAAGTTAGGCAATCTCTCCAAGATTCTTCACAAAAAGTTAAAGACCGAGTTGATACCACCCGAAGAGATGTGAAATTTTTAGTTGGACATTTGGTGATGGTACATTTGAACAAGGCTCAACTTCAGAAAGGGGTTCCCAAAAAGAAAAAAATGAGGAGAATATGCCCTTGTAAATTTTTAGCCAAGTATGGTTCTAATGCCTATAAGATTGATTTTCCATCTGATATTGCTTTGTCTCCCATTTTCAATGTCGCAGATTTGGTTGTCTACACAAGACAACTTCCCAACGAGGATGTGCAAGTTTCAAATGTTCAACAATCACTTGCCAACCTGCCATTACTTTCTCCTTCCATGTCTTAGGCTGAGAAAGTGTTGGATTCCCATGTTCTCAACAAGACTAGACAAAAGGTCTACATGGAACATTTAGTTAAGTGGGTGCATAAACTTGATTCTGAAGTGACCTGGGTTGCTCAATTAGACTTTGTTAAGTTGGGAATTGATCTTTCCTTCCTGCCGAGCATAGTCACTTGACTTCTTTGTTTTGGGGGGAGTATGGTGCAGGAGCACCTAAGGGTTGAAACGCCCTTAACCAATTTTGGCTTGTGAGACCTTCCAGTGGTCATGTAAATACATAAGGACTAGCTCTAGTCCATTTGTATGGTTGTTTAGTTGCAGTTTTTTAAATTTCTCTTATCGGAAAGACCTACATGCAATCAACAAGTCTTATCCCAATGAGTTCGCCAGAGTTTGGAGTGGTTCACATTTACCCCGATGACCCAATAAGTCGTCAGTGCTCAGAATATTGTTATCGAGTATCAGAAGGAGCAGTTTCAATTTTCCCCGATGATTAACTTGACCTATATACAGATGGTGCTTGCAGATGATCCTACGACTGTCACTATACTGCAATGGGAAGATGATCGCCAGATAATCCTCATGACTTGGCGACAAAGCACGTGCAAAAAAAGAGGCGAGTTAACGACTGTGCAGGTTGAAGGTGGATCAATGGTGGTCGCTACACTGCAATGGAGAGATGCATGAAAGTTATTCCCCACAACTTGGGGACCAAGTGGTGGGACCCGGCAAGAGAGAAACTCAGGTGAGTTAATGGGTGAGCAAGTTCGGGATGATTGAATGATTGTCTCTATACCGGTATAGCGAGATGCACGAAGGTTATCCTTCGCGACTTGGCCACCAAGGTCAGGCCCGGAAAGAGAGCTTCATTATAGGTGGTTAGTGAGGTCATGCTAATGTGGGAGGGCAGGGATCCCAGAGCCAATCTGTAGGTCCTAGAGACAACTGAGAGGGGGGGGCTGAATAAGTTGTCAAATAAATTCAAACGAAAAACTTATTAACCAACTTAATGTTTAATATCGGTAAATCAGTTAAGTATGTCGGTAGACAATGTTAACAAAAAATTGTTGTATTGGTAAGAATTAATGCATGAAACATAAGCATAAAGTTATCTACAACACATGACACCAATATTTTTACGTGGAAACCTTGTAACGGGAAAAACCACAGTGGGAAACCTTACCCACAATCAAATGATACTACTGTAGATAGTAAGTGTACAAAGAGGGGTCTGCACATGTAGAAAGGCCAATAGCCTAGAGCTCACTGCTCAATCACAAATGGGAGTCACACTGACTACAGTTGGATGGTTAAATCAAATGAGAATGTACTACACAAAATAGCATCTTCATATGCTGGATTCAGTACCGGTGTAGTGCTGATATGCTTCTAGAAAAACCTAACTTCACCTTCAAATGATGTCTTCGTGTATATCCCTGCTTGATCTTGCATATACCCTTTCTTAAATCTTTTTCGCATTCCACACTTGATCTTACAAATAAGATCTTACATTTATATCATACCCTAAGACCAATTTTAGAAGGTCAGCTCTACAAGATATTACAATAAAAACATTTTACAAACAATATAATATCTAATGCAATAACCGATTGAACATGTCGGCTTAATGCATTTACAACAATAATAAATCATCTCCATAGCGTGCCATGGTAATCTGGAAAAGATAAACCTATCGGTGTAACCCTAGATAACCTGGACCTATTTGTCGATAAAAGCAAATATGCAAATAAGAATATACCAATGATTATTACTTCAAAATAAAGTGTCCACATGATGTCTTCGACATTACCAAGTGTCTTGCATGTCATTGCAGGTATTGGTGAACATTATATCCTGCCACTTAACCATATACTGGTAACTGTTGCATAGCTTACTATTTGCCGGTGAATGTTGCTGGATCTCCAAAGTAGGTGTATTTAGTAGGTGTTGACATCAATGACAAAACCATACCAAAATACCAACAATCTCCCCCTTTGGCATTGATGGCAACACAAGATGGAAAAACCATCAAAGTGCCAAAATAGAAATGCCAAGTACAAAAACCAACAATCTCCATTTCTCCCCCTATGAGTAACATGTGTTTATTCAAAGATTTACTTTCAATACCAATCTCTCCTCAAAAAGATAATGCATTTTTCATACATCTTTCCCCAATGTTTTTCCATATATCTCTCCCCCCTTTGACATCAAATGCCAAAGTCACAAAAAAAAGTCAAGTTCATACAAAATACCGACCAATTCAATATACCAACTACTCCCCCTGAGAAGTAGCTTCCTCATCAAATACCAGAATAAAAAATTTGTCCATTTAATTCTGCCGGTTGATGACAATCATCAACTGTCTAAGTCTCTACCGGTGGAGGTAAGACTCCAAGCTGATCTCTGAGATACTCAAAAGTTTCCTTAGGCAAAGGTTTTGTAAAAATATCTACAAGCTGTTCTTTAGTATTCACATAAACCAGTTTTATCTCCTTTTCTTCAACTTTTTCCCTTAGAAAATTCAGTTTGATAGAAACATGTTTTGTTTTAGAATGTAATACTAGATTCTTAGATATATCAATTGTTGCAATGTTATCACAATATATAGTAATAGGTTCCTTGCATTTTACCTTTATGTCTTTCAACATTTGCTTAAGCCAAAGTACCTGTGTATAGTTTGTTGCTGTTGCAACATATTCTGATTCTGCTGTTGGTAAAGATGTACAACTCTGTTTCTGACTTAACCAAGAAACTAATCTCTTTCCAAGAAAGAATGCTCCTCCAGTGGTGCTCTTTCTATCATCCACATCTCCTACCAAATTTGCATCTGTGTATGCATATAGATCAAAATTTTCATCTTTAGGATACCATAATCCAAGATTTGTTGTGCCTTGTAAGAACCGAAAAATCCTTTTTACTATTGATTCATGATTTTCTTTGGGATTACTCTGAAATCTAGAAACTATACATACTGCATTCATAATATCAGGTCTAGTTTGTGTCAAATATAGTAAACCTCCTATCATAGATTTGTATCTAGTTGGATTAACAGGTGTAGATTCATCCCTTTGAGATAATTTGTCATTTGTAGTCATAGGTATGCTTACCGGTTTAGAGTTTTCCATCCCAAATTTCTAGAGTAGTTCTTTCAAGTACTTAGATTGACTCAAAAATATGCCTTTACTAGTCTGTAAAATCTGCAATCCTAAAAAGAATTTTATTTCTCCGATCATAGACATTTCAAATTCATGTTGCATTTCAAGAGAAAATTCTTTGCATAATCCATCTTCTACTCCAAAGATTATATCATCAACAAATACTTCCATAATCAAGATGTCATCATTAGTTACTTTGTAATATAAATTGCTATCTGCATTTCCTTTAGTAAAACAAATCTTTAAAAGATACTTATCCAATCTTGCATACCAAGCTCTTGGAGCTTGTTTTAATCCATACAGAGCTTTTCTTAATTTCCAAACCATATCATTGTCATCTGTCAAGGAAAATCCATCAGGTTGTTCAATATAGACTTTCTCTTCAAGATCTCCATTCAAGAATGCACATTTAATATCCATTTGATAAACTTTGTAATCCTTGTGAGCTGCAAAGGCCAAGAATAATCTAATTGCCTCAATTCTGGCTACCGGTGCAAAGGTTTCATTGTAATCAACTCCTTCTTTTTGAGAATATCCCTTACACACTAGTCTTGCTTTATTCCTGACAGCTTTACCATCTTCATTGAGTTTGTTTCTAAATACCCATTTGGTTCCAATTACATTTTTATTTTTAGGCCGGGGAACTAATGTCCAAGTATTATTTTTCTCAATTTGTCCTAATTCTTCTTCCATAGCTTTAATCCAAAATTTATCTTCACATGCCTCATTGATAGATAATGGTTCAATTTTAGAAATAAGACATACCTCTTCATTTGCCAATCTTCCTCTTGTCATGACTCCTTTAAATTTGCTTCCAATTATCTGATCTTCAGAATGATTCAGTCTTACATACTAGGGTGTCTTAGTCTATTGTTGTTCTTCAATTATTGTGGAATCCTCTGATGATACCGGAGTAACTAGATCATCATTCTGTACCAGTGGATTTATTGTAGGTTCATTTGTCATAATTTCTGTTACCGGTTCAGAGTCTATATACCTTGAAGTTCCTCTGAATTGTTTATCAATCTTTACATTTGTACTCTCAACAATTTTCCATAATCTTTTATTAAAACATCTATAAGCTTTACTCTTAGATGAATAACCAAGAAATATTCCTTCATCACTTCTAGGATCAAACTTGCCAATATACTCATCTCTTCTAATATAACATTTACTTCCAAAAATTCTGAAATACTTAAGAGTAGGAGTATTACCAAACCATAGTTCATGAGGGGTCTTACCGGTTTCACCTTTGATGTGAATTTTGTTGAATGTATAGACAACAGTGCTTACTGCCTCTCTCCAATACACATGTGGTAGATTTTCTTCTGATAACATACTTCTTGCTGCATCCAAAATAGTTCTATTTTTCCTTTCAACAATTCCATTCTATTGTGGTATCTGAGGTGCTGATAACTGTCTTTTGATTCCATTTACTTCACAAAATGTATTAAAATCTCTAGATGTGAATTCTCCTCCTTGATCTGATCTTAAACATTTAATTTTCTTACCGGTTTCATTTTCAACCATTGCTTTGAATAGCTTGAACTTCCCAAGTGCTTCTAATTTTTCTCTGAGAAAAGTAACCCAACACATTCTAGAATAATCATCAATAATTAGCATGAAATATCTATCACCTTGTAAGCTTTTAGTTCTAGCTGGACCACATAAATTAGTGTGAATTAAATCAAGGGCATTATTGGGATTTTCTGGAATACTTTTGAAACTAGCTCTAACTTGTTTTCCAAATTGACATTCCTTGCAAATTGTATTATGAGGTTTCACAATTTTAGGTAGATCTCTAACTGCCTTAGAAGTACTGATTTTTACCATGCAATCAAAATTTACATGACATAGTCTTTTATGCCATAGCCAACTTTCATGTATATGTGCAATTAAGCATGCCTTTTCACTGTTATTCAAATGAAAGATATTACCTCTAGTCTAATTACCGGTTGCAATTTCCAAACCAATTCTATTCATGATTTTGCATTTTCCATTTTTAAATTGTAACTGAAAACCTTTCTCAACTAATTGACCAACACTTAAAAGATTATGTTTTAATCCTTCAACATAGTAGACATTGTCAGTGTTATGTTTACCATCAAGAGATATTGAACCCTTACCTTTGATTGAACAGGCTTTGTCATCTTTGAATCTTACTAAACCTCCATTGTATTCTTGAAAGTTCAAGAATTTACCTTTGTCTCCAGTCATGTGATGTGAGCATCCTGAGTCAATAATCCATTCATCCTTTGATTCAACTTTAGCTGCTAGGGCTTGTTCTACCGGTTGAGCAATAGGTACTAGTTGATCTTCTGTTATAGCAACAAAGACCCATCCGTTGTCTATTGGATCCTCATTAGAATGATCAGTCACACCTTCATCAGCAATGTAACAAGATTTATCTTTGTTTTTCTTAAATCTAGATATCTAATATTCAGGATTAGGTTTGTATGTCCTTCTAGCTTCTTCTCTTAGTCTAGCATGTCTATCAGGGCATCTTGAAGTGATATGACCAATCTTATTGCAGTTGAAACATTTAAAGGGTGCTTTACCTTCATACTTACTTCCAATTGGACCTTTTGGCATTTTTCTTGCAAATAGTGCTTCAAGTTCTTCAAGCTCTTCATTCTCCTTCCTGGTTTCTTCAAGTTCTCTTGCATAAAAGGCTCTCCAATCTGATTTGTCAAAGGATGGAGCAGATGATGTTGATGCTTTGAAGGACAAATCAGTTTTATAGTAGCAACAGGACCAAATTCCTCAATTTCAAAAGCTGAAAGTTTTCCAATCAGTGTATCCCTAGTTACTGATGTATTAGGCATTGTTCTCAACTCATTTATAGCAGTAACCTTCATTTTATATGCCAGTGGCAAACCTCTTAAGATTTTTGAAACAATCTCATCTTCACTCAAGGTTCCTCCACAACATTTGATACCCAAAACAATTTCATTTACTCTTTCCATAAAAGTAGAAATCCTTTCATCTTCTTCCATTTTTAGATGTTCATACCTGACTTAGAAGCTTTCAATTTTTGCAATTTTGATTGTGGAATCCCCTTCATTCAGTTTTTCCAAATGATCCCAAATAGCTTTTGCAGTGGATCTATCTGATAATCCCATGATTTGTTGATCTGATAATGTGCTTCTCTAGCTTTGCAATCATTTTCTTCATCTTTAGCTAAAGTAGTAGGAGCAGTCTGACCAGCTACAACAGCAGTATAACCATTCTTAGTAACTTCCCAGATGTCTTTACCAATGCAATTCAGATGTGTCTCCATTCTGATTTTCCATATCCCATAGTTGGTTCCATCAAGTTTAGGACTATCTTTTCTAAAATAATTAGTAGACATTGGATCTCCTCAAGTTGTTAAACTTCTACAAAAAGAGGACTAGGCTCTGATACCAATTGTAGGTCACGGAGACAACTGAGAGGGGGGGGGGGGGGTGAATCAGTTGTCAAATAAATTCAAACCAAAAACTTATTAACCAACTTAATGCTTAATACCGGTAAATCAGTTAAGTATGCCGGTAGACAATGTGAATAGAAAATTGTTGTACCGGTAAGAATTAATGCATGAAACATAGGCTTAAAGTTATCTACAACACATAACACCAATATTTGTATGTGGAAACCCTGTAAGGGGAAAAACCACGGTGGGAAACCTTACCCACAATCAAATGATACTACTGCAGATAGTAAGTGTACAAAGAGGGGTCTGCACATGCAGAAAGGCCAACAGCCTAGAGCTCACTACTCAATCACAAATGGGAGTCACACTGACTACAGTTGGATGGTTAAATCCAATGAGAATGTACTACACAAAATAGCATCTTCATATGCTGGATTCAGTACCGGTGTAGTGTTGATATGCTTCTACAAAAACCTAACTTCACCTTCAAATGATTTCTTCATGTATATCCCTGCTTGATCTTACATATACCCTTTCTTAAATCTTTTTCACATTCCACACTTGATCTTACAAATAAGATCTTACATTTATATCATACCCTAAGACCAATTGTAGTAGGTCGGCTCTACAAGATATTACAATTAAAACATTTTACAAACAATACAATATCTGATGCAATAACCGATTGAACATGTTGGCTTAATGCATTTACAACAATAATAAATCATCTCCATAGCATGCCATGCTGATCTGGAAAAGATAAGCCTATCGGTGTAACCCTAGATAACCAGAACCTATTTGCCGGTAAAAGCAAATATGAAAATAAGAATATACCAATGATTATTACTTCAAAATAAAGTGTCCACATGATGTCTTTGACATTACCAAGTGTCTTCCATGTCATTGCAGGTACCGGTGAACATTATATCCTGTCGGTTAACCATATATTGGTAACTGTTGCATAGTTTACTATTTGACATTGAATGTTGCTGGATCTCCAAAGTAGGTGTATTTAGTAGGTGTTGACATCAATGACAAAACCATACCAAAATACCAACACTATCAAGGGGTGCCATGTGGCGGAGTGCAGAAAGAGGTCAAGGAAGATCAGACGGTTAAATTTCAAACCATTGGTGCAGTTGCAAATAGAGACCGTTGGTAACAAGATTTATCTCATCCAATAGGAGGAGTTCCAAACAAAGGATGTATGTATAAAAAGATGCAACGGGCATCTGTAAGAGGCTAATGGTTAATCATGGATCATTGATCATTGTTTGTCTATTGCCTTGAAGAACACATTTTGTTTTTTCTGAAATGCAATAGAGAAGTCCATTTTTTGGTTTTCAATTAGAGTTTCATTTTAGTTCATTTCACATAAGCTGTTAATGTAATTGTTTCATTTCTTTGTTCTGTGAGTTGCTGGTTTGAACCCATGAATAAATTCGAGATCCGTAAGTAAAGCTTTCCTTTTTTAGTTTTTGTTCCCTGTTTGCAATAATCAAATGGCTCTGACTTGAAACTCCACAAGATCTTTGGAGATTGTCAAGCATAGCCAAAATTGTATAGTAGGTTTTCATTTGAGAGAGATTAGGAAATGGAAATCGCCATTTCTACATACTGAGCCTAGGCGATCTTGGTGATAGTCCGGCTAGGTATCAATAATTTGAAGGAGATAACTTGCAGGGGAAGGAAACTACTGAAAACTGGGAAAAGATCTAGAAGGATACAAGCCTGAAAATGAGACATTGTGTAACCATAGGAAAATGTTTACTAAACCAAACAAGATGGGTGGTTTTGCAAAAAGAGAGTGAATGTGTGTGTGTCCTAAACCCCTATGAGGATTTAGTGAACAAGCTTACCTTTTGAGCTTGAGGAAGATGAGATAAGTAAACAAATGGTAGGGATACCCTTAGAAGTCTAGAGGGGTAGTCTTGGAACCTAGAAAGGGATAGAAGAAAACCATCAAAGAAACCAAATTGATGGAAAACTAGGTTGCCTCCCTATCAGAAGGCATGATCAGGAAGGCACGACAATGGCGAGATTTATTGATGAGTTATAGTTCATCAATCCAAGCGATTAGATCAGATGAGATATGATTGGATTTGGTTTGTCTCGAGGTTGATGAGAAAACCCTAACCGCCTAAAATTTTGAATTGAATTTTGGTGGGAAAACCAAGTTATAAATATGCAAGCCAAAATCATTAAAGGGTGTTGCTGAAGGAGAGTGTACTCAATGAGTATCTAAAAAGAGACTGTGTGTGCAAGTGAAAATTAGGTTGAAAGGATCAACCGACAACGATGAGGAACCAGTAATCTGCAAGTGAGACTGTGAGAGAAGTATAACGACAATGATCTTACCGGCACATAAGAGTTGTAGAAGATTGTAGATAAGGAAAGCAGAGGACCGACAGAGTGAAGTATCGATAAAGAGAAGTAGCGTAGCAAAGAGAACCAATAGAGAGAAGAACAGACAAAGAGTTGAACCGACAGAGAAGGAGAAGAGACTAAACCAAAAAGAGTGCAACAAAGAGTAGAGTGCAGTAGAGAGAAAGGTGTAGCAGAGAAAAGGTTAATAGAGAACCAGAAGATATTTGTAGAGAGGAAAACTGGTGGAGAGACATACTTGAGAGTTACAAAATTCTTTTGTAACAAGAAGATAACTTTGGTATCAAAATATGATTTTGTAATCATTGAGTTGGAGCTCAGTGCAGGAGTTGCAGCTCCTTGGGTTGGTGTGTTGGCATTTGCATGAAGATTGCATTAATGATATGTTATGTTCTCATTGATGTCAATTGAACCAGTAATAATATTGTTGATATTGTTGTAATATTGTTACAATAATCAGTAGGAAGAATTTGTGAGGAGAACTGGTAACCGGTGTAATGGTGTAAATCTTATCTATTGTTGTAACCAATAAACCCTACCTGATTAATTTTGGTGAATTAGTTATATTGGTTTATGATTTGATGATGAGCAGTAATGATGATGACAAACATGATTATTGTATAAAGACAATTCCAAGAGATTTTGGTGAGTTGTTATAATGGTTTTTGTCTAGGGAATGAGAAAATGTATTGCATCTAATGCAGAGTGTGTGATGATTTAGTAAGTTTAATGAAGTAGTAATAAAGGAGCAATCAAAGTTTTCTTGATTGATGTGCAAAGATTGCTATGTAATCCAACGATCATACTTGAACTAAATGTTTTTGTAATCTTGATGAGAGTTAGGTTTTTGTTGTGTTACCGACCTGATTGATTTGTATTTAAGGTCGATGAAGTTGTTTAGTTTTAAGAGGGTTGGAAAAGAGAGAAATAGTTTAGTTGAGTGTGTGGTTGCCAAACTGGATGATGTATTTGCAGGTTGAGTAAAGGCAGATAGGAACATGAAATGGATCTGATCAAGAAAGTGTAGTGCTATTCAGACAAATCAGCAAACTCCTATTTTTTTCTAACACTTACAATAGAATTGAAATCTCGTAACTGGGTAAGCTATAACAAGCTAGGTGCTATTCAGATCCTCTAGCATGGTGGTCCATTAGATTGGATTTTCAAATCCTCTATCGAGATTACTCCTTACAGGGTATTGCTTCAAACAAGGCATTTGTAGTCAATCCCTTAACCAGGTGATTCCTAATAGTATCAACTCTTAACATGACTTTTTGTAAAGCTTTAATAGGCTAGGCTCCTAATAGAGCAAACTTCAGAAGAGTTTAGATATTATCTTGTGAGTCTCATCTCACCATGGTTTTTACCTATTTGGGTTTCCCCATCAAAAATATTTGTGTCAAGTGGTGAATGTTTTTGTGGTAATGTTTTCATAGTTGATTTACTTAACTACTTAACTATTTTTGATAAGTCATGATAAATGGAAGCATTGAGATATGAAGAAGTTGTTTACTATTAATTTGTTGTAACAAACAACCAGTTTATCTTATGAGTTTTTATCTTGATAGAGTTATTATTCTAAGTTTTTCTAACTATTGATTGACCCCTCCCCCCCCCCCTCAGTAGTTGACCAAATACTTATTCTTTCATCATACCATCAATTGGTATCAGAGCATTACAGGTCCTCTAAGGTCTAAGCCTAACAGCTTGAGGTAAAGATCTACTGATCATGATGAAGAAGGAAGTTCCAAAGTTTAATAGAGAGAACTATAGGATATGGAGTGACAAAATGAAAATTTATATCAAGAGTCTGGGAGGTCAGTATTGGGAACATGTCAATACTAAGTATGTTGCATCTACTGGGATGTTGACTGATGACCAAAAGAAAGATCAACAAGAAAATCATCAAGCATTGGAGGCTATTATCAGTTCTTTGTCTAATGCAGAGTATGCAGATGTTCATGGTCTTGAAACTGCATATGAGGTGTGGAAAAAACTTGAAGAGATTTATAGTAGTGATGAACATGTTAAGATTTCTAAAGAGGAGAGTCTAAGAGGAAAGTTTGATGACATGCAGATGGCTAAAGGTGAGAATATCCAGCAGTGCGGTAAAAGAATAAAAGAGATAGTCGGTGAAATTAAGAGTGCATGAGGTAAAGTGGAAGATTCCACGATGATCAGTAAGGTACTAGGAACCCTACTACCGGTCTACACTATCAGAGTTGCAGCTATTCAGGAGCTGAAGTCCATTGAAAATAATAAGGAAACTCTTGACTCCATCATTTGAAAAGCTTACTACTTTTGAATTAAATGGTTATGATGGTAGTGTACATAAATCTGAGTCTACATTTAGAGCTTCTATTTCTAACTCAGCTGTGAGGAAAAGTAGAGATGCCAGTCACAGTTATGAATCTAGATCTAACAGAGAATTTGATGATCAAGATAATTTAGTTGAGCTTGAGGCATTGTTGGCCAAGCGGCTGCATAGAGGTACATGTAAATATAGAGGCAAATTACCTTTGAAATGTTTTGCATGCAACAAGATTGGACACATCATTGCTAATTGTCCTAATGGTGATAATGAACACAAATGAGACAAATTCAAGAAGTACAAGGGTAAAGGCAAAAGAGATTGTTTTATTATTATTGATGGTGGTATCACTGATGAGGAATCTGATGGTGATGCTAATGAAGACATTATGTTTGTAGCCATTAAAGAAGAGATGTCATAACAGAAGGCATTAGTATCTAGGATGGATAACTTTGATGATTGGATAATTGATAGTGGTTGTTCACATCACATGACCGGTGATTAGAGAAAATTTATTTCTGTGAAGGAATTTGATGGCAAAGTTGTAAGATTTGGTAATGACTCACCCTGCATGGTTAAAGGTAAGGGAACTATTTCTCTTAATGGAAAGAGTAGTGCAGATGATGTCTACTGGGTTGAAGGTCTAAAGCATAATCTTTTGAGTGTGGCACAACTCAATGATAGAGGATACCCATTAGAATTTAAAAATGGTATGTGCAAGATCTATGACAATAAAGGTGAACTGATTGCAACCGGGAAGAAAACTAAAGGTAACTTTTTTCATCTTAATCCTAAAGTCAGCAACTGTTAAATTGAAAAGATAGATGATAGTTGGCTTTGGCATAGGAGATTTTGTCATATAAAATTTGATAACATTGTTAAAGTGAGTAAGTCCAAGATAGTGAGAGATTTGCCTTAGTTAGACAAACTGGCTAATGTTGTGTGCAAAGAATGTCAGTTGGGAATGATGACATCCTCAACTTTTAAGAGAAAATATTTTTTAGTGAAACATTTGTTAGATTTGGTTCATACAGATCTTTGTGGACCAATAAGAACAAAAAGGTATTCAAGGTGACAAATATTTCATGATCTTCATTGATGATTTCTCAAGGATGATGTGGGTCACATTCTTGAAGGATAAGACTGAAGCTTTTGGTAAGTTCAAGGCATTTAGGGCCTTAGCTGAGAAAAAGAGTGGTAAGAAGATAATGTGTCTGAGGATAGATCAGGGGGGTGAATTTACTTCTAAGGAATTCACTAGGTATTATGAAGGAAATGGTATCAAGCGACAACTTTTTGCACCAAGGACACCACAATAGAATGGTATTGCAGAGAGAAACAACCGATTAGTTGTTGAAGTTGCTAGGATGATGTTGGTACAAGGAGGTGCAGTGAAAACTTTCTGGAGAGAAGCTATCAGCACAACTATCTACACTATGAACCGGATTCTGGTAAAGAGAGGTAAGGACAAGACTCCTTATGAATATTGGTATGGTAGATTACCTGATGTTAGTTATTTCAAAATATTTGGAAGCAAATGTTTTATTAAGAGAGGTGATTATATTAGCAAATTTGAGGCTAAAAGTGTTGAAGGTATATTTCTTGGCTATTCCACCAAGAGTAAGGCCTACAAGTGTTTTAAAAACCAGATACAAAGAATTGTTGAGAGTGCTGATGCTTGAGTGGATGAATTTTCTGAAGTCTCAGAGGAAACCAGTTTAGAGAAAAAGGATGAAGACCCTTGCATTTTGTTTTTGGAACCAGAAACTATGAAATCTGAAATCGGCAAAACAAATATTGATGTACCAGTCCAACCAGAATAGAAATTCAGAAGAAGATGATGATAATGAAGAAGTTGAACCTAAAGATAATGATCATTTTATTCTAAGATATGTGAGACTGAATCACAATCCTGAACAGATTATTGGGGATAAGGATGTTGGAGTACTAACTAGAAGAAGAATAAGAGAATTTTTTTTGCATGATCTCCACTATTGAACCAAGAACTACTAAGGAAGCATTTGGTGATGATCATTGGGTTAAAGCTATGGAGGAGGAATTCGATCAAATTGAGAAGAACAACACATGAACCCTAGTACTGTTGTGCCCAAACTTTTGGGCAAAAAAATAGAACAACAAATCTTTTATTTAAATACCTAAACTCTCAAAATAGTCTACACTATAAAGAAAACAATTGAATTTTGTCTTAACTAAGATATAAGTGGAAATGTTTACTAACATTGGGTTAGCTAACTCACTCAAAAGGGCAACATTAAAAAGAGGGCTAATTATTCCCTTAGATGGTCCTCGCAATCTTATTAGTTAATTTAATCAACCTAATTAATTTGCCACTAATTAAAGTCGAGGGATATCTAGATATCTCAAATGCATTTAAATTATGTTGGGCTAATTGAATGATGATGAGGATATCTTAAATTAAAAATTTAATTAATCGAGCGCATGCAAATTTCATTATTTAAATCTAACCGGTAAGGGTTCAAATTCAATAATGTCATTTGCCAAATAAATCTAATTTTATACTATAGTCAATTTTAATTTCCCCTAAACCTTCAAATTTGACGATTTAAATAATCTGGCCAACATTGGCCTCATAGGTTAAAAATTCATTTAAATTAATTAATAATTCTCGTTTACAAATTTTCCCTAAATTAATTTCCACTTGACGTCCAAATTTAATTTAATACAAAAATTATCTAAGAAATATCCTTATTAAAATTCCTTGATAAAATTACGTCAATAATGCGATAAGATAACTATATAAAATTTAATAAAATAAATCTAAATAGGCTTTCAAGTTAACCTCAAATAAGTATAAATAATTGTATTTATACCTATATTAAAAAATATAGCATATATATAAATTATATACATATGAACAATTTGGGTGGACAATTCTATATTTAAACCTATTTATACATGTAAATTTCTTTTAATAAAAAGAATCAACTATGCCCATTAAATATTATAATGCAACTTATAAATTATCCCTAAATTTCAAGTTGTAATTTAAAAACTTAATTCAAATTTCCTCCCATTATTTTTACATGCAAACCCTAACCCGAATATGGGCTAAGATTGCCTTTTTATTATTCTTGGTTATTTAAATGCTAACCCTAACCTGAAATTGGGTTAGGGTTGCATTTTTTACATCAAATATTCTTCCCTTTCCTTTCTTAATTTGTTTCTTTCTACCCTAACCCGAAATGGATTAGGGTTTATTGTATTTTATGTTATTTCGAGTGTGTGTGTGTGTATGTTGTGTGTTATGCAGGGCCGAAATAGGGCAAGGCGGTGGTCGAATAACGGCACGGCGATGGCCGAATGGAAAGGCGGAGGCTGAGAGGAGATTGTGTTCCACAGTGAGGGCTCCCCCGGATGCCTTTGTGCGTACACACAATGGCGGGAGGTGTCGTCCACTATGTGCACACATAGTGGTGGCCGGTGTCGTCCACTGTCTATAAGCACAGTGGTGGCCCAGACCGTCCACTATGTCTACACATAGTGGTGACACATTCCGCGCCATCCATTGTGTGTAAACATAGTGGTCCAACACATGTGTTGTCCACTGTGTTAACACATAGTGGTTCGGCCTTGGAGAGGGTACTCCCCCCTCTTTTTTTTTTGCTTATTATATATATTTTTTTGTTTAACATATTTTAAAATAAAAAAATATAAATATATATATATATAACAGATTTAAACATATTTTAATGTTTATATTTATGTGCATTTCTATATATATATATATATATCAATCTCTTAGGGTTAGAGTCTCTTTTTTTGTCTCTTTTCCTAAAAAGAAATCTAGACATCATGATGCAGGAATGTTAAAAATGTAAAAATGTACAGGCAGCCCATAGCTAGATGTAGTTTGTTAAATAGATTAACTTATACCCTCATTATTTTAAGACTAAATCTGCATATATTTTTCCCCTTTTTTTTTTTTCCAAACAACAATACATTTTATGATAGTGAAGGATAGCAACAAGCTTAAAAAAGCTTTAAATAGTTTTATTATTCTTGATTATGTTTAGAGATTAATTTTTAGCAATGTATAAATAGGAATAAGAATGACAGTAAAAAATATAACTATAGGAGCATTTTTTAACTTCACTTAGATATCTATAGGGAAAGTAAAATTTACATGGTTCTACTTTAGCTTTCTTCTTTTTTTGTTCTAAGTAAAATAAAATGACAATAGTAAATACATTTGCAGCAGCATATAAATAGCACAGAAAATACTAATAACATTAACATAAAATTTTCTGCATTTCCCTTCTTTTTTTTTTCTATATAATTTGCAGAGATAAATAAATAACAGATTTCAGTTTAAGGCAAATTTAAATAAGAATAACAACAACATAATATATTACATAATTTAAATAAAAATGCTTTTCTTATATGAATGTATGAACTCAAGTTGTCAATCTTTACAAATGGGTAAAATACCCAATTAGTCTCACATTCCTAATGAATGGGGACTAAACTAAATAACACATTTCTTTCTTTAAAATAATTACACTAAATACATCCTTATTTCTTTCTTTCTGCAACTAAGTAAAATCTGCAACTCCTAGCTTTTCTTTCCAAGTAACCTGCATTCAAAATTTTAAGGCTATGACCATGGGGTGCTCACCTCCCAGCCTTGGCTTACTAGAAGCCACCCCTGGGCTTGGAGAACCAAGTCCTAGATGGGTTACACTCAAGAAAACACAAACAAGCAAGGGGAAAAAGACAGCAAACACATTCTCATTCCCAAGTTGAAACTTCATCACATGATGTGATGTTTTACTAGTGTGGAAGTGGACCAAGTACCTTTGAGGAGATCTACTAGATAGTAACTCACAGCCAACTCATGGCATCCAAGAACACAACAAAACTCATCTTAACCCACATATCCTTATGACCCCCAAAGGCATACATGCCATATTTTCTCCCCTTATGACCCCCGAATGCATAAACAAAACTATGCAACAAGGGACACATGCACAAACCCTTGAGATCACTCTCATGATGAGAGCCTCTCACTTTAAGGCTGTCAAACTCCTTCCACCCCCAAGACCATTTTTCCCTCCCAAGGGTAAGATGGCCTTGGATACTCCCAAAGCACAATAAAATGCATAACAAAAGTAAAGGAAGAAACCACATAGAAACTTTCACAATTACAATACAAAGAAAAATTACGATATTTTCATTCAAGTATTCTACAAATAGATTTTAACATATAAGAAAGATAATGCACCTACCTTGAATCTGCCAAGGGTATTCTAGGGAAAGTTTGGAGAACAGAAACCCAATCCACAAAACTTTTCTGCAACACTTAGCCAAAATCCCTATTCCAAACTGGTTTTTTTTCAAATTTTGCAAGATCTCCAAAAATGGAGAGTGGGTGATTAGCTCACTAAGCCTAAATCTCTAGCCTAAGAAGGCTTCTCTCACTCCTTCCAACCTCTTGGATAAAGTGAGGTACTCCCATTGCTTGGTCTTCCCTAGGTCTTACACACTCCCTAACCAAGGCACCTCAAGAAGAGGGATAAAATGGGGAAGAGGAATGACACATACCAAGAAGGTTCTCTAACCAAGGATGACACTCCTATAGATGGAATTCGTCCATCTTGGGAAAACCACTTTTTTGGGTGGTTAAACAAGCCCTAGGGGAAATACACATGGCCAAATTTGGCATTCACCCATAGGTACCCCATGAGGCCTAATAAAAATGCTCCAAAAATGACTCTAGGAGTTGATTTAACCCTTATAAAGTCCACCTAAAGTTAACCTACGATTCAACTCTGAGTTGACCCTCCTTATGGCTCACTATCCTAGATTTCTTGGAACCTTCATGGATAATTTGAAAATATATCAATTAAACAAAAAGTAAATCTCTCAAAAAGGTGACATGGCAATTGCTAACACAACATACAACATAGGTGTCAAGTGACACTACAAAATAATTCCACAAAACAAATACGCACATGGAAATTGTCCCTTGAATGATTTAAACAATTTAATAAATACAATTTACACTCATGAAAACATTTTACGTTTATGAATAAAATACGATACATACGGGGTGTTGACTCTCCAAATAGATAACCCTTGGTTTTACGAACGTACATAGGCCTAGGCTTGATTCTCCATAATATTTCCATGGTCGCATGGATAATTTCCTATGAATCTCAATTTAAACATTAGTACTTTCCAATAGCCTCATATAATATTAAACACGTAATTAAGAATACAATTCGATCACTCTACATAGAATTAACATTATACAATACAATTTGCCTCATATGAAAGCACTTCACATAAGCAATTCATCATAATCTTCATAATTTAATCCATTCATAAGATATGAAACCATATTTCTAGTATCATGATAAAGTTCTGCAAATCAAATAATGACATACAACATCTCAATGTTACCCTAGTCAGGGTCATATAAAATTCTATATCTAAAATGCAGAGAAATGAAGCATCAATATATCAATGTTATCCAATTTCGGGGATTATATAAAGTTCTATATCCATAATGCATAAAAAATAAAGCATCTATAATAGTTCCAACATGAAAAACACTGAAATGCTAGGATGGGTCAGCGTAGGACCTCACACCCTCCCCCTCTAGGCATAAACACCCTCCTGGAGTTCATCAAAATGATGAGGGTACTGTGATCTCATACGTTTTGCATCCTCCCATGAAGTTGTAACCTCATCATAGCAATCCCACTGGACCCTAGCCTGGTCCAGCTCTCAACCTCGAAGGGCCAACATCTGAGGAGCCAAAATGCAAATGGGCTCCAAAGCTATCTGCCTATCTAACTCCACCTACGAGGCATCCCAATCTAAAATATGACACTCATCATAGATATACTTCCTCAAAACTGATACATGAAACACATCGTGGATGCGTGATAGGTTAGGTGGCAAAGCTAGGTGATAAGCAACTAGTCCTATCCTCTCAAGGATCTCAAAAGGTTTGACAAAGTGAGGTGCAAGCTTAGAACCCTTTCCATAATGGATTGGACTCTTATGTGGCCGCACTCTCAGAAAAACTCTGCCCCCAATCATGTAACTCTGGTCTATCCTCTTTGCATCTACATATTTCTTCTTCCTATCCTGTGCCTCTCTAAGGCATTGTCTAATCAAAATTACCTGCTGCTCCATATCCCGAACCATCTCAGAGCCTATGGCCACTCTATCCTCAATACAGTCCCAACTCAAAGGTGTCCTGCAAGGTCTG
Organism: Cryptomeria japonica; assembly: GCF_030272615.1. Classification (NCBI taxonomy): domain Eukaryota; kingdom Viridiplantae; phylum Streptophyta; class Pinopsida; order Cupressales; family Cupressaceae; genus Cryptomeria; species Cryptomeria japonica. The sequence goes on along the minus strand of NC_081414.1, from coordinate 260,097,805 downwards.
TCATACAAAGCCTAAAAAGGTGGCATCCCCAAAGAAGTGTGATGCCCATTATTATAGGCAAACTCTACTAAATGAAGGTACTCCTCCCATTTGGTTTGATGATCCATGATGTACATGTAGAGAATATCCTCTAACACCTGGTTAACTCACTCTATCTGTCCATCCATTTCTGGATGATAGGCTGTGTTGAAGTTGAGCTTGGTACCCATTGCTGCCTGTAATGCCTTCCAAAAGGAAGAAGTGAAGAGGGAATCCCTATCAGAAATAATCTTGTGAAGAACACCATGAAGTCTTAAAATGTCTCACAAGAACACCTATGCCACTGTTGGTGTTGTGAAGGTAGTCCGGACTGGTGAGAAGTGGGCCACTTTGGTCAACTTGTCAACTGTCACCAAGATAGTATCATGGTGATGAGATGACATGGGAAGACCAATGATGAAATCCATGGATATAGTATCCCACTTCCACTCTGGTATAGCATGAGACTAGAGAAACCCACCTGGATGGTGGTGCTCCGCCTTGACTCTCTGACACTCAAGGCATTAGGCTACTAACTCAGCAATAAGCTACCGCATACCTAGCCGATGATATAATTGCCTCAAGTCTACATGCATCTTCTTAACCCTGGGATGCGCTGCATAAGGAGCTTTGTGAGCCTCCATAATAATGAACTCTTGCAATCCCCTAGGAGAAGGTACATAGATGCGCCCTCTATGGCGTAATAGTCCATCGGACTCTAAAGAGTAATCCACATACTTCCCCTCTAGGGTCTCCTGAGATTGAATCCTCTGACAAACCTCTAGGTACCATCCATCCTCTGGCAACCACTGCAATATACAATCTCTCAAATCTGTGCTCATAGATATGGAGTATACCTCATGTCATCTCCTACTCAAGGCATCTGCAACTACGTTCTATTTCCCCTTGATGTAGTGGACATCAAAATCATACTCGCATAGGAATTCCATCCATCTCCTCTAACGGGCATTAAGATTAGGCTGGGTGAAGATGTACTGCAAACTCTGATGGTCTGAATGAAGCTCGAAGTGATGACCCAAAAGGAAGTGCCTCCACCTCACAAGTGCATGTACTACTGCTACAAGCTCTAGGTCATGCGTAGGGTAGTTAAGTTCCTGAGTCTTAAGCTTCCTAGACTCGTAAGCTATAACTCGACCCTCCTGCATAAGGATTGCTCCTAATCCATCCAAGGAAGCATCCGTGCATACCATGAAATCAACTGTGGGGTCGGGCACAATGAGGATAGGTGCACTAGTGAGTGCCCTTTTCAGATTCTGAAAAGCCCTCTCACACCTCTCTGTCCATTCAAATTTCTTTCCCTTTCACTGGAGGGATGTAATGGGGTGTGCAACTTTGGAAAATCCCTCAATGAAGCATTTGTAGTATCCTGCTAGACCCATGAAGCTCCTAACCTCTGTCACACTGGTTGGTGTTGGCCAATCCATTATAGCTTTGATCTTTGAAGCATCAACTAAGATCCCATCACTGGATATAACATGCCCAAGGTACTTGACCTCTGATCTAAAGAAAGCACACTTTGACAAACTGTCGTAAAACTGATTGTCCCTCAAACACTGCAAAACCTACCTCAAATGCTCCTCATGGTCCTTCTCATTCCGAGAATATATCAATATGTCATCGAGGAACACAATCACAAATCGGTCGAGGAAAGTGCAAAATACCCCATTCATGAGACTCATGAATACAGTTGGAGCATTTGTAAGACAGAATGGGACCACAGTGAACTCATAGTGGCCATATCTAGTACGAAACACGGTCTTGTAGATATCACTCTCCACAATCCTCAACTGATGATACCTTGACTTCAGATCTATTTTGGAAAAAACTTTAGCACCCTGAAGCTGCTCAAACAAATCATCGATCCTGGGTAAGGGATAACGGTTCTTGATGGTTACTTTGTTCAGTTGCCTATAATCCATGCATAATCGAAGGGACCCATCTTTCTTCTTCATGAAAATGACTGGTGCACCCCAAGGGGAGACGCTAGGATGAATGTGACCCTTCTCTAAGAGTTCTGCTAGCTACATCTTGAGCTCATTAAGGTCATGTGTGGTCATCCTACAAGGTGCTCTTGAAACTGGCTCGACTCCTAGTACCAGAACTATGTGGAAGTCAATCTCTCTGCTAGGTGGCATACTAGGTAGCTTGGTTGAAAATAGATCTACAAACACCCCAAGGATGGGATGATCATCTATGGAAGTTTCCTTCTCATTTTCTTCCTCTCTATCACTGATGGTGATAGCAAACAACTGGCATCCCTTTCGTATGCTCTGCTTAAGCTGCATAGCAGAAATCATACGAAGAGACACGGGCCTCTAAATCCCAGTGATTACTATGGGAGCACCATGATCATCCTTGCACTTGATCTTTTTCAGGCAACAATCCATCTTTGCTCTATGGGCGTAAAGCCAATCCATGCCAAGTATGACGCCATAGGATCTGAGTGGTGTAACTCTAAGGTCTACTAAGGTGGTGGTATTACCAATCTGGAGCAGACATCCCCTAACCTCTAAATCCACTAACACTCTAGCCCCTGATGCTAACTCCACTTCCCAACTGACACCTTGCCTAACTTCCACTAGCCCACAACGCTCCACAACCAATGGAGATATAAAGGAGTCAGTTGCTCCTAGGTCAAATAATATAGAAATACTGATACCTTTGATCATACCTGCAACCTCAATGACTGTGGCCTGGTGCTCTGCCTAGCGGTTGTCAACTATTGCGAAGACCCTATGGGACTTGCCCATATCTCCAACTGTAGGCTCTGATGCTGCCATCATCTGATTACCTACCATCTGACCCTGCGGACACTCTCTTGCCATGTGCCTCATGGCTCCACATGTGCAACAAGAACCGCATGCCTGAAACTATGCACCCTGAGGCCTAGAGTAAGGCTACCCACCTATCTTGCTTGAACCCCTGTATTCACCCATGGAGGACTGTTGAGTTCGTGTTAGAGGTGTGTATGTACCCTGTGCTCTCTGGTCGCATCTGGGACCCTATGACTGCCACTGCTTGGGCTTAAAGCCCTGCTGTCCCTGAGAGGGCATCTGCCTCTGACTCTACTGTGACTACTATGGAGGAGGGGGTTTATAGGACCTTGATGCATTTTTGTGGTTGCCTTTTCAGTGGAGTTTCTAAAACTTGAAAGACTGGGGTGTCGGGTTTTGGTTCTGAAACTGATCCCTCGTCTCCTGTGGCCTGACCTGAATCTCCTTGGCTATCAAGGCCTTCTCCATGGTAACCCAAAGGCTCCTTGGAGTGGCCATCCTCACCAGTCCTTCTATCCCGGTATTAAGTCCCCTGATAAATTAGTTAACGAGAAGCTTCTCATCCTTCAGGTAGTCTACATAAGGTAGGAGCTCAATGAACTTGCTCTCGTACTAGGTCACTGAGAGACCCTTCTGCTAGAGGTCATGGAACTCATCTATCCTACATTGCCTAAAGTGCTCTGATAGGTATCTCTCCCTGAACCTCTCTGTGAAGATCTCCCATCTGAGGGTGTCTGCAGCTAGACCACACTTGTATTCCTCCTGTTTCCACCATGTGGAGGCCGTCGATCTCAAAAGGTGGACTGCAACTTGTGCCTTCATATTGCTTTCATAAGAATGCAATGCGAAGCACCAATCTAGGCTCAAAAGCCAAGCCTTAGCTTCTACCCCGTTGGTAGATCCCCCAAAAGATGGTGGCTAGAGGCGCAAAACCTCTCTGATCAGATCCCCTGGTTCTCGATGTGTCCTCTCAATAAAAATAGGTGCGGCTACTGGAGGTGGTCCAGGTAGATGAACGGATTCAGGCTCATGCTCAACCTGACCCTCTAAGGAATTAGGAGGTGGAATCCTACTCCGTTCCCTATCTATTGATCTAAGGCTCCCTGAGTTCTAGTTTTCTGCATGACGGTCTACTGCTGGAAGCCTATCCTGCACTATCCCAAATAGGTTCTGAAGTGCTAATAAGATGTCTCAGTTTGGGTCAACCGGTGGTTCGGGAGGGGGCCCTGGGTTCCCTTCCAGAACCAGTTCCTCCTTGACAACATCTTCGCGTGCCATACGCGTATGCTTAGGACCCCTTCCGCGCTTGCGATCTTGTCGCGTAGTTGGAGGCATCCTTATGAGAAAATCAAATAAAAATCAAATAAATAAATAATTTTTGGGGAAAAACTTAATAAATTAAATAATTAAAGCAAAACGTAATGGAGAAAGGTTCCTAGTGTTGGAAACCTTGCTTCGATACCAAAATGTCGTGCCCAAACTTTTGGGCAAAAAAATAGAACAACAATTTTTCTTTTAAACACCTAAACTCTCAAAATAGTCTACACTATAAAGAAAACAATTAAATTTTGTCTTAACTAAGATGTAAGTGGAAATGTTTACTAACATTGGGTTAGCTAACTCACTCAAAAGGGCGACATTAAAATGAGGGCTAATTATTCCCTAAGAGGGTCCTCGCAATCTTATTAGTTAATTTAATCAGCCTAATTAATTTGCTGCTAATTAAAGTCGAGGGATATCTAGATATCTCAAATGCATTTAAATTATGTTGGGCTAATTGAATGATGATGAGGATATCTTAAATTTAAAATTTAATTAATCAAGCGCACAAAAATTTCGTTATTTAAATCTAACCAGTAAGGGTTCAAATTCAATAATGTCATTTGCCAAATAAATCTAATTTTATACTATAATCAATTTTAATTTCCCCTAAACCTTCAAATTTGACGATTTAAATAATCTGGCCAACATTGGTCTTATAGGTTAAAAATTCGTTTAAATTAATTAATAATTCTCGTTTACAAATTTTCCCCAAATTAATTTCCACTTGACGTCCATATTTAATTTAATACCAAAATTATCTAAGAAATATCCTTATTAAAATTCTTTGATAAAATTACATCAATAATGCAATAAGATAAGTATATAAAATTTAATAAAATAAATCTAAATAGACTTTCAACTTAACCTCAAATAAGTATAAATAATTGTATATATACCTATATTAAAAAATGTAGCATATATATAAATTATATACATATGAACAATTTGGGTGGACAATTCTATATTTAAACCTATTTATACATGTACATTTCTTTTAATAAAAAGAATCAACTATGCCCATTAAATATTATAATGCAACTTATAAATTAACCCTAAATTTCAATTTGTAATTTATAAACTTAATTCAAATTTCCTCCCATTATTTTTACATGCAAACCCTAACCCGAATATGGGCTAGGGTTGCCTTTTTATTATTCTTGGTTATTTAAATGCTAATGGGTTAGGGTTGCATTTTTTTACATCAAATATTCTTCCCTTTCCTTTCTTAATTTGTTTCTTTCTGCCCTAACCCGAAATGGGTTAGGGTTTATTGTATTTTATGTTATTTCGAGTGTGTGTGTGTGTGTGTATGTTGTGTGTTATGCAAGGCTGAAATAGGGCAAGGCAACGGTCGAATTAAGGCAAGGCAAGAGCTGAATGGAAGGGCGGATGCTGAGAGGAGATCGGGTTCCACAGTGAGGGCTCTCCTGGATGCCACTGTGCATACACATAGTGGCAGGCGGTGTCATCCACTATGTGTACACACAGTGGCGGCCGGTGCCATCCACTGTGTGTAAGCACAGTGGCGGCTCGGGCTATCCACTGTGTGTAAACATAGTGGTCCAGCCCGTGTGTCATCCACTGTGTTAACACACAGTGGTCTGGCCCGTGTGCCGTCCACTGTGTTAACACACAGTGGCTCGGCCTTGGGGAAGGTACTCCCCCCTCTTTTTGTTTTGCTTATTATATATATTTTTTTGTTTAACATATTTTAAAATAATATATATATATAGAAATGCACATAAATATAAATATTAAAATATGTTTAAATCTATTATATATATATATATATATATATATATCTCTTAGGGTTAGAGTCTCTTTTTTTGTCTCTTTTCCTAAAAAGAAATCTAGACATCATCATGCAGGAATGTAAAAAATGTAAAAATGTACAGGCAGGCCATAGCTAGATGTAGTTTGTTAAATAGATTAACTTATACCCTCATTGTTTTAAGACTAAATCTGCATATATTTTATTTTATTTTTTTGCAAACAGCAATACATTTTATGACAGTGAAGGATAGCAGCAAGCGAAAAAAAACTTTAAATAGTTTTATTATTATTGATTCTGTTTATAGATTAATTTTCAGCAATGTATAAATAGGAATAAGAATGATAGTAATAAATATGACTGTAGGAGCATTTTTTTAACTTCACCTAGATATCTATAGGGAAAGTAAAATTTACATGGTTCTAGCAATGTATAAATAGGAATAAGAATGATAGTAATAAATATGACTGTAGGAGCATTTTTTTAACTTCACTTAGATATCTATAGGGAAAGTAAAATTTACATGGTTCTACTTTAGCTTTCTTCTTTTTTTGTTCTAAGTAAAATAAAATGACAGCAGTAAATACATTTGCAGCAACATATAAATAGCACAAAAAATACTAATAACATTAACATAACATTTTCTGCATTTTCCTTTTTTTTTTTTCTATATAATTTGCAGAGATAAATAAATAACAGATTTTAGTTTAAGGCAGATTTAAATAAGAATAACAGCAGCATAATATATTATAGAATTTAAATAAAAATGCTTTTCTTATATGAATGTATGAACTCAAGTTGTCAATCTTTACAAATGGGTAAAATACCCAATTAGTCTCTCATTCCTAATGAATGAGGACTTAACTAGATAACACATTTGTTTCTTTAAGATAATCACAATAAATACATCCTTATTTCTTTCTTTCTGCAACTAAGTAAAATCTGCAACTCCTAGCTTTCCTTTCCAAGCAACCTGCATTCAAAATTTTAAGGCTGTGACCACGGGGTGCTCACCTCCCAGCCTAGGCTTACTAGAAACCACCCTCGAGCTTGGAGAACCAATTCTTAGATGGGTTACACTCAAGCAAACACAAACAAGCAAGGGGAAAAACACAACAAACACATTCCCATTCCCAAGCTGAAACTTCATCAAATAATGTGATGTTTTACTAGGCTGGAAGTGGACCAAGTACCTTTGAGGAGATCTGCTAGATAGTAACTCAAAACCAACTCATGGCATCCAATAACACAACAAAACTCATCTTAACCCCCATATCCTTATGACCCCCAAAGGCATACATGCCATATTTTCTCCCCTTATGACCCCCGAATGCATAAACAGAACTATGCAGCAAGGGTCACATGGACAAACCCTTGAGATCACTCTCATGATGAGAGCCTCTCACTCCAAGGCTATCAAACTCCTTCCACCCCCAAGACCATTTTACCCTCCCAAGGGTAAGATGGCCTTGGATACTCCCAAAGCACAATAAAATGCATAACAAAAGTAAAGGAAGAAACCACATAAAAACTTTCACAATTACAATACAAAGAAAAATTACAATATTTTCATTCAAGCATTCTACAAACAAATTTTAACATATAAGAACGATAATGCACCTACCTTGAATCTGCCAAGGGTATTCTAGGGAAAGCTTGGAGAAGAGTAGCCCAATCCACAAAATGTTTCTACAACACTTAGCCAAAATTGCTATTCCAAACTGGTTTTTTTTCAAATTTTGCAAGATCTCCAAAAATGGAGAGTGGGTGATTAGCTCACAAAGCCTAAATCTCCAGCCTAAGAAGGCTTCTCTCACTCCTGACAACCTCTTGGATAGAGTGAGGGACTCCCATTGGTTGGTCTTCCCTAGGTCTTACACACTCCCTAACCAAGACACCTCAAGAAGAGGGATAAAATGGGGAAGAGGAATGACACATACCAAGAAGGTTCTCTAACCAAGGATGGCACTCCTATAGATGGAATTCGTCCATCTTGGGAAAACCAATTTTTCGGGTGGTTAAACAAGCCCTAGGGGAAAGACACATGGCCAAATTTGGCATTCACCCATAGGTACCCCATGAGGCCTAATAAAAATGCTCCAAAACTGACTCTAGGAATTGATTTAACCCTTAAAAAGTCCACCTAAAGTTAACCTACGGGTCAACTCTAAGTTGACCCTCCTTATGGCTCACTATCCTAGATTTCTTGGAACTTTCAAGGATAATTTGAAAATATATCAATTAAACAAAAAGTAAATCTCTCAAAAAGGTGACATGCCAATTGCCATCACAACATACAACATAGGTGTCAAGTGACACTACAAAATAATTCCACATCACAAATACACACATGGCAATTGTCCCTTGATTGATTTAAACAATTTAATAAATACAATTTACACTCATGCAAACATTTTACATTTACGAATAAAATACGATACATATGGGGTGTTGTCTCTCCAAATAGACAACCCCTGGTTTTAAGAACATACATAGGCCTAGGCTTGATTCTCCATTATATTTCCATGGTCACATGGATAATTTCCTGCACATCTCAATTTAAACATTAGTACTTTCCAACAGCCTCATATAATATTAAACACGTAATTAAGAATACAATTCAATCACTCTGCATATAATTGACATTATACATTACAATTTGCCACATATCAAAGCAATTCACATAAGCAATTCATCATAATCCTCATAATTTAATCCATTCATAAGATATGCAACCATATTTCTAGTATCATAATAAAGTTTTGGAAATCAAATAATGACATACAACATCTCAATGTTACCCTATTCAGGGTCATATAAAATTCTATATCTATAATGCATAGAAATGAAGCATCAATATATCAATGTTATCCAATTCCAAGGATCATATAAAGTTCTATATCCATAATGCATAAAAAATAAAGCATCCATAATAGTTCCAACATGAAAAACACTGAAATACTAGGATGGGTTGGGGTAGGGCTTCACAAACATAGTTGCCACATGAAAGAAGGAAGAGAAAGAGTCCAACTAGAAATGCAGATTCTGGTATAACCAACATTCACAACCCTGTGAAAAAGGACCAAGGAAAACCTTAGGCCCAACCCCAACTTCTTACCAAACACTAGCCCATCTAGGTCATCCTCAACATTGTCACCCTCCTCAACAACATTCAGAGAAAACCTACCATAGCTCCCTCCTCTACTCACACTCTCCATTGTTTTAAAGTATTGGATAATGTTTAAAGTCCTCTTCGATCCAAAAATGAGTGAAATTCATTTGTTTAGCCAAACACAACCCATGGTAGGCAACAACAACTTCAACAAGGTGCTTTAGATTAGACTTAAGAACACCAACTATTGTTCTCCTTCACTTATTTCAACAAGAATAGCCTATTTTCTTTGACATAAACCCCTTTTTTTATTTTACTTCACTATAGTAGTATAAAGGAAAATTTATTTCCAAACATGGCATAATAAAAGTGATAGAAATCATCAGTAAAATATGTAGGGATGGTTGCAAAATATTAGCATTCATAATCATGATTAACTTGAATTTCACATGTGCAAGTTATTGGTATGAAGGGAAATCATTAATGCTAATAAGGAGGAGAATTATATTTAGTTTACTAATTAGTTTTTTGGAAGGGTTTTCCTCTATGTTTATGAATTTTACATGCAAATGCATTAAGATTGAGCATTTAAGCTGACCAATTTTTCTTTTAGGATCAAAATCACCTATCAATAATTAATGGAGTTTTATGCACTATTCTTAGAGATATATCCTTCTCATACATCATTATGTAATATATAAAAATAGTTCCACCATCTCCCAAAGTAGGTTTTTTTATTCTTTTAATACCAATTACATGTTCTTTAACTGAGTCCATAGATCTCCATCAAAGCATGAGTCATGTCCTATTTTTTGTTGGATATTTTTGCCGATAGCATATGTTGTTGTCATTGATGTCAACATATTCCTATGATTTATTGCTTTGGTGATTGCAGATTGGTTTATTGAGATCACGATTTGGTGTATGGAGTATTCTTAGTGTCATTACATCTTCCTATATTGGTTTAAGTGATTTGGGAAGCTTAATTGATCATATCATATGATCCGGTTTCTAGTTTGGTTTATCTGATCAGTGCTTTAAAGTGTTCTATATTTCCTTCGGTATATTCTGGTGTGATTAGATCTTGAGGTGAGATTTTGGGAGATTGTTTGGGATGTTCTTGTGTATCTTCATTTCAGATGGTTTGTGATTTGGTACGTCTCCGCAGGTTATCTTTTTTCATGATAGTTTCTTATGTTTAAGTGTTCTTGAGGTTCAAATGTTGATCAATGAAGATTCAATAAGTGGTGTTAGTACAACTATTCCTGATGATTCTAATGTTCCTTCTAGTGTTTCCTAACTATGTCCTATTTATTTTGATGATCTGCATTGATCGTTATGCAATTTTTTGGTGATTTTCATGATCCGATGATGTTCTTCGTGTTATGCAATATTCTTGGTGGTGTAGTGTGTTGCGGTTGATCTTGGCATAATTTCTGGTGATGTTGCATGTTTGGAGATTTGATTTAGGTCCATTTTATGTCATGCATATCATTATACTATTCTGGTGATCGATCTTTGCATTGTGTGATGTAATTTTGTAATTAAGTGTTCTGGGTTTAGCCAACCTTGTACTCAAGGTTGATGAATTGTATAAATTAGTGATAAAGTCATGTAATTTGTGTAAGGATTTTATGTCTGCATTATTAGAGAATAGTGTATGTGCGATCAAGTGAATTATTACTTTGGTAGTGTGACTGAGAAGAGCTTTGGAGGGTTGCAGAGCAGAAAAATGTGCTTAACCAGAACTATTATTAGACATTAGCAGATGCTATTATTGTAGTTCATTCCTTCCGAATTGTAGTCCGTATCTTGTTTTAAGTCAATGAGACTTCCCTAAGGGTTGTAGCCTTCTGGGTTATTATGTTTTGAGCAGTGAGCTCTAGGAAGTTAGCCTGAATGGAGATGCATTCCCAATTGTAATATTTACACATACTACTATAGAGAATCATCTTATTGTGGGTAGGTTCCCACCATGTTTTTTCCCTTAACCGGGTTTTCCACATCAAAATCTTGGTGTTGTGTATTGTGCTATCAATTTTCTTATCTTTGTTGTTGCTGCAGATTATTGGATTTGCTATTGTGGTTAAGTTTGATAATCTAGTGAAAGCTGATTCAACCCCCCTTCTCAGTTTTCCTTCATTGTTGTTGCCAATAATTGGTATCAGAGCTAGATCCTCTGGAAGAATCTTGACCGCTTGAGGTGATCCAGGATGGTAGCTGAAAGTGGAGGTGTTATCTTTAAGAAGGAGAGTCCAAGATCTAATGGAAGTAACTATGCTATATGGAAGAACCAGATGGAGGTGCACTTGAGATGATTATAGGAAGATTAAAAAGAATGCCTATTTTGTTCATCACAATGGATTGGTCATTTTTTATGAGATCAAGGAAGCTAAAAAATAACATTAGAGAAAAGGAAGCATTGCTAAGTGCCTTGACTGATTCAAAGATGACTAATGTAATGGGACTTTAGACTGTACATGAGATCTGGGAGAAGCTTGATACCTTGTATGAAGGAGATAAACAAGTCAAAGTTGCTAAGTTGTAGAGTTTGAAAGGGAAGTATGAGATGCTGAGAATGGGAGAAGATGAGAACATAAATTATTTCATGGCTAAGGTGAATGAACTTATCCTAGGTCTCAGATGTGCTAGTGGAACCCTTGAAGAAGATGAAATTATTACTAAGGTATTGAGATCATTTCCTCCTTCTTACAAACATTAGGTAGATTCTATTGATGAGATCCAAAGTATGATTACTGTGACAAGAGATATGTTGGTTGGAAAGATTGCTACATTTGAACTGAGCGAGTTTGGTGAATCACATGGAAAGTCTTAGACAAAATTTAGAGCTTTTATATTCGGAAAGTAAGTATGATCCCAAAGAATGCAGAATATCCAGATATGAAAGAGAGAGAAGAGATATGGAAGAGAAAGAAAGAGAATTGGAGGAGTTTGAAGCAATGATTGTGGAGATTGCCTAAAGGAATCAATAAGTATGATGGAAAATTGCCTTTGAAATGTTTCTGTTGCAATAAGATAGGACATTTTTCTTCTAGATGCTTGGAGAGAATGTCTAAATATGATAGGCATGATAAATTTGATAAGCATGATAAGAATGATAGATATGAGAAGCATGAGAAGTATAATAAGCCTCATAGGCCTAACCAGAAGTATAAGAATTTGAAGAACTATTATTATGTTGTTGATGAAGGTCTTACAGATGAAGAATTAGAGGGAGATGAAGTTGTGTTTATTTATATTAAAGAAGATGGACCAGTACATATTGATTCTACAAGCTGCACTATTGAGGGCAAAGCTCTAGCTGCTAGAGTTGAAGAGAAAAATGAATTGGTGATTGACAATGGTTGTTCACATCATATGACCAGTGATAAAAGAAAATTTGTGAATATGGAAAGCTATGATGGTGAATAGTAAGATTTGAAGATGACAAAGCCTGCATGATCTATGGTAGAGTTTCTATTTCCATTGATGGTAAGCATAACATTGACGATGTCTTGTATGTTGAAGGTTTGAAGCATAATCTTTTAAGTTTTAGACAGATGGTGGACAAAGATTATGATTTGAAATTCAAGAATGGAAAATGCAAAATCCTAAATGCCTTTAACATAGAGATTGCATTAGGAACTAAGACTAAAGGTAATATATTTCATTTGAATGCTGGTGAGAAAAGTTGTTTGATAGCTCAAATTGATGAGAGTTGGTTGTGGCATTGGAGAATGTGTCATGTTAATTTTGACTCAATGATTAATATCAGTTCTACTCAAGCTATTATAGATTTGCCTAAAATTGTTAAGCCTGCTAATATGGTATGTAAGCAATGTCAAATGGGAAAGCAAATAATAAATTCTTTCAAAAGTAAGCAGTATATGTCTGATGGATTGCTAGATCTTGTGCATACTAACCTATGTGGACCTACAAATATCAGAAGTGTGCATGGTGACATATATTTTATGTTACTGATTGATGATTATTCCAGAATGATGTGGGTTGTCATTTTGAAGGAGAAATCAGAAGCATTAAATAAATTCAAGATATTCAAAGAAAAGGTTGAGACTAAGAAAGGACTGAAGGTGAAACATTTGAGATCTGACAGAGGAGAATTTTATTCTGGTGAGTTTGATTCATTTTGTGAGAAGCATGGAATTAGAAGACAATTATCTACTCCTAGAACCCCACAATAGAATGGAGTTGTTAAAATGAAGAACATGACTATTTTGGATGCTCCAAGGACTATGCTAATTGAAGGGAATGTTCCAGAGATCTATTGGAGAGAAACTGTTAGCACTACTATTTACACATTCAACCGAGTGCATATAAAAGGTGATACTGGTAAGAGTCGTTATGAACTATGGTTTGGTCATGTTCCTACTGGGAGATATTTCCAAATTTTTAGAAGAAAGTGTTATATCAAAAGAGATGACAATATAGGAAAGTTTGATGCAAGAAGTGATGAAGGAATTTTCTTGGGATATTCAACAAAGAGAAAATCCTACCGGTGCTACAATAAAAGATTCAAAAAGACAGTGGAAAGTCCAAATGTGAAAGTTGATGAGAACTATGGAAAAGAGATCAAAGCATGTGGGTATGATGATGATCAGGATGTTGTTTTAACATGAAATCATATTGAAGAATTGAAGCAGAATGATTTGGTAGAGACAGTTAATCCGAATGTTGTTGCTGCTAGTGGAGAGGTGCAGGAACCTGAAAATCAAAATAATCAGAAGACCCCAAAGTATGTAAGATTGAATCACTCTAAAAAAGAAGATCATTGGACATGAAAACAAAGGCTTGATGACTAGAAAAATATTAGTTGCTGGAGAGGTATGTTGGATTTCTAAAATTGAACCTAAAGATGTTGTTAAAGCTTGCAAAGATGAAAATTGGATGAAATCTATAAAAGAAGAATTGAATCAAATTGAAAAGAATAACACATGGGAACTTGTGCCTAGACCTAAAGACAAGAATGTGATTGGTACTAAATCTGGGTATTCAGGAACAAATTGAATGAATACGATGAAGTTGTTAGAAATAAAGCAATATTGGTATGCAAAGGATATTTACAGAAAGAAGGAGTTGATTATGAGGAGACTTTTGCTCCAGTAGCTAGACTTGAAGCTATTATACTATTGCCTACATATATTGCCTATAAGGATTTCAATGTATATCAGATGGATGTCAATTCATCCTTTCTGAATGGCGATCTTGAGGAAGAAGTCTACACTGAGCAACTTGATGGATTTTCATTATTAGATGATGGAGACATGGTATGCAAACTGAAGAAAGCTCTTTATCGATTAAAACAAGCCCCTAGAGCCTGGTATGCTAGATTGGATAAGTATTTGCTAAAATTAGGATTTAATAAAGGTACTACTGATAGTAATCTATATTTCAAGATTGAGAATGATAACATTTTAATTGTTGAAGGTTTTGTTGATGATATTATCTTTGGAGGAGATGATAACTTGAGCTTGAGTTTTTTTGGTGATATGCAAAAATAATTTGAGATGTCTATGATAGGAGAGATAAATTTTTTCTTAGGATTGCAGATTTCATAGATTGAAAAAGGTATTTTTATATCTCAAACCAAATATGTGAAGGAATTGCTAAATAAGTTAGGGTTAGAAGATTCTAAATCGGTTGGAACTCCTATGGTGATTGACTACAAATTTTCTAAAAATGATGAATCTCTGAAAGCTAATCAGACCTTGTACAGATCTATGGTTAGTGGACTGATATACTTGAATCAGACTAGACCTGACATTATGCATGTTGTTTGCATGGCTATTAGATATCAAGTTAATCTGAAAGAGTCATGTAATTGTTGTAAAGAGGATATTCAAATATTTGAAAGAAACTATGGATTGTGGTTTGTGGTATCTAAGGAATGATGATTTCATGTTATGTTCTTAAACTGATATTGATTGGGCTAGTAATGTTGATGACCAAAAGAGTACCTCCAGTGGTGCTTTCTTTTTGGTTAAGAAATTGGTTTCATGGGAAAGTAAGAAACAAGATTCAGTCTCCCTATCTACTGTTGAAGTTGAGTACATTGTTGTTGCTAGTAACTGCACTCAAGTAGTTTGGATGAAGAAAATATTGAAGGATATCAGAGTTATCTATGATGAGACTATTGTCATATACTATGATAATTCTAGTGCTATTAATATGTCAAAGAACCCGGTGCAACATTCAAAGATTAAACATGTATCAATCAAGTATCATTTCTTGAGAGAAAAAGTTAGTGAAGAGGAAGTGAAGCTAGAATATTTGTCTACAAAGGAACAAATTGATGATATTTTTAATAAGCCTTTTCCTATAGATACATTTATCTATTTGAGAGACGAGTTAGGGGTATCTACCCCTCCTGATGGGAACTAGATGCATTGAGTTGCATCAATCCGATGGACCTCACAATCTTATCTTTTTTTTTGGTTTGATGAGTTTATGATGCTCCTCTAGTGGAGTAGTTAGTTTGTTTATGGATGGACTGGTTATATATTTTTGGAGGAGAGAATCTTGATTTTTTAAAAGGGGAGAGCTTGGTTTTATGTTTTGAAGACCTTTGACATTGATGTCAAAGGGGGAGAGAAGCATGTGAAAAACTGTTTTATCTACCTCATCTTAGGGGGAGTTTGTTGGAGATGTTTTGTTTGATTGTGTTGATTGTTTTTCACATTCATATGTTTCTATCAATGCCAAAGGGGGATATTGTTGGATATTGTTGGTTCTAGGAGATGTTGTTGTCATTAATGTCAACATATTCCTATATTTATTGCTCCCTTGATTGTAGATTGGTTTATTGAGATCACAGTTTGATGTATGGAGTATTCCTAGTGTCATTACATCTTTTTGTATTGGTTTCAGTGATCTGGGAATCTTAATTGATCATATCATATGATCCAATTTGCAGTTTGGTTTTTCTGATAAGTGCTTTGCAAAGTTCGGTATTTCCTTCGGTATATTCCGATGTGATCAAATCTTGAGCTGAGATTTTGGGAGATTTTTTGGGATGGTCTTGTGTATATTCATTTCAGATGGTTTGTGATTTTGTACTCCATAGGTTATCTTTCTTCGTGATAGTTGCTGCTGTTTGAGTGTTCTTGAGGTTCATATGTTGATCGACGAAGATTTCATAAGTGGTGTTGGTACAATTGTTACTAATGATTATAATGTGCTTGCTAGTATTTCTTAATTATGTCCGATTTGTTTTGATGATTTGCATTGATCATTGTGCGAGTTTTTGGTGATTTTCATGATATGATAATGTTCTTTGTGTTATATAGTATTCTTGGTGATGTAGCATGTTGTGGTTGATCTTGGCGTGATGTCCAGTGGTGTTGCATGTTTGGAGATTTTGTTGGCATATTGGCATAACTGTTGATGATATTGATGAACCGGTATAAGGACTGATGGTGATGATATAGTTGAGATGTTGTTTGATGACTTGATGATCAGTTTGTGTTGTCATTGATGGCAACTATGGTTACATTATTCTATCATGTTATCTAGGTTGTCTATGATTGATTGAAAAGCTATGGAATGGATTTGGCAGTTAACTGGCAAATAGGACTTTAACCGGTAAATGTGAAACTATGTTATGCTTTAGTAATTGGATCTAGAGATTGATGAGAAATTTGGTGTTGCAGTTTGGAATATGTGTTTGTAACATTGTAATGAGGTTATGACGGGAACCACATCATGTTTTGGCTACCAAAAGTCATGTTTGTAATTGACTGATGTATTTTCTGTAGGGTTTTAGTAGAGTTTAAGAATTGGTACTCAAATCTTATAAACGGTAATGATTTTGAGTTTGGTGGTGTATTACATTATGTTTGTAAGATGGTGATGACGTGGCTGAATTTGCATGAAGTGTTTAAATGCTGTTTTGGCACAATCAAAGAGAAATTTTTTTGGGAATGAGTGAAGTGCTAGTAGAATGAGTTAAGGGTTTGAAAGTGTATCAGATTGATGTGCGGTGATCATTCAACAACTGTAATTGATTTGTAATTGATTGTAATGATCCATATGATGATCTGTAATGATTTGTAAAGATCTATGATGATCTATGATGTAAATCTTAGTATGAGGTTAGGGTTTTTTAATTGACTAAGTTGTAAAGTCTATTTAGGGTAAGTTTGTGATGATTTACTATGTTGGTGATCAAAGGAAGAGTGTGTGGCCAAAGTAGTGTGTGTGTGTCTGTGTCTACAAGAGAGAAGTAGATTGGAGCAGGAAAGGATCTGTACAAGCAAGTAGAGAGTGCTATTTTCAGATCATTCATCTGTTGTTCCCTAACAGTTGCAACAAACTCAAAATCCCTTAACCAGGTAGGTCCTGACAGGCCTGATTGTATAAATCGCTTCACTAGGTGACTCATTAGCTTGGGTTCTAAATCGTTTCACAAGGTTACTCCTAACAAAGTAAAGCTCCTAATAGGGCTGAGGTAAATCCCTTAACTGGGGGACTCCTAACAGGGTCTGCTCCTAACCGGGCTAGGCTCCTAATAGGACACATTCTAAAAGAGTGCAAAAATCTTTTGAGTACCAATTCCCACCAAGGTTTTTCCCATTTGGGTTTCCACTTGAAAATTTTGGTGTTCATGTGTTGATTGATTTCTTATGTGTTGAAGTTGATATCTTTCTATTACATGCATGTTGATGAACACTTAGAAGAACAGTATGACAAATCCGATTAGCAGTATGATTTTAATTATTACCGGTACTATTTATGAATTGTTTTGAAAGAAGGTTTTGGTAGTTGTTAAAGTTTTAAAGTTGTGTGGGGGAAAAAGCGAGACTAGGTTATCATACCCTAATCCTACCTCTTGTCACACACTATGGAATACGAAAGAGCCTGGAGGTATCGCACAATTGGCTACTTCTTTTTGTGAAAGAGAGAGCCACGGGCTACCTATTAGGGTTTCTATTCCTTTGTTGTAATTGAAAGGTAAGATTATGCAAGTTCAATTCCTAACCCTAAAATGCAAGTATGAGCTAACAACAAGATTATAGAATTGAACTTAAACAATGGAAAGCTGTAAATACAAGGATGAAATAAGAATGCAGATGTGTACCCGGAGTCAAAATCAGACTGAAAATGTGCAGGACAGGGGCGCGGGCGCCACTGTCCTGAAAACTGCACCGAAAACTGTCATTCTGCACTCTGAAACACTGTCGGAAAGCTGTCTGAAAGCTGTCTGTCCGGAGGACCAGGGCACCCAGTGCCTCTGTCCCAGGGACCAGGGTGCCCAGTGCCCCTGTCCTGGCAGGACCAGGGTGCCTAGCGCTCCTGTCCCAGTCTTCTACTCTGCAATTTGATACAGAGTGCTGTCTCGACCTGTTCTCTCCGGATTTGTATCCTGCGGCGTCGTCCGAGTCCCGAAACCTGCACTTATATTTGAAAAAGGGTGTATGGGTGGCTATATAGGGTTTTTCCTTAGTCAAACCCCCGCTTTGGTGATTTCCACCTCCACGAATAGCCAAGTTGTTTTGTAAAATGTATTGTGTGTGCAGACCTAGTGTGTGTGCAAGGTCCTAAAATGCAAGAAAGAAAACTAGAGCAACCTAGAAAGTAAACCCTAATTGCTTGTAAATGATAATGTAAATGCTCTAAATCAAGATGCAAAGTGATCTAAAGCATGAATGAAGGATATATTGAAGCTTTATGCAAAGACATGAAAACAACATGAAATCATACCCAACCCTCAAGGGAGAGGTACAAGCCAATCTTCAGTCGGTAATCTCCTATTGTTCTTCAATGTCTTCCAAGCCCTAAATGAATGAATGGAATTGATAAATGCTTGATACAGGGATGTTGTAAGATGTTGAAGTCTTCAAAGATCTGCTCTTTTCACTGCATATCAGGTTCCTGGAAACAAAAATCCGATCCTTTCAAATGAAGAAAGAGAGCTCTTATGTATGAAACCCTAGGTCGCAATTTCGTCTTTTGGCCAACCTAGAGATCGAATATCCCACCAATTTCTTGGGGTTAAGCTTTATTTTATGATTGGATCGCGCTCCTAAAATTTCGGGAAAAATGTCCGGGACCGTGTGCACTCCGGGCGCCACGATCCCGACAACTTTTCACCAAATTTTTAGGGCCGTCAGATATGATGATTTTAGAGAGAATCCCAAAGTTACAGGTGATTTCGAGATGTTTTGACCCCCGAAATGAAGCCCCCAAGCTTAGAATAGGGCCTAATTAGGGTTTTTGATTAAGTGATGTATTGGAGGAATAAAATGAAAGGGGCACACTTTAATGAAAGGGCCCGACTTTATGATGTGGAAAATGATGAAATAGAACCTTTAGACCTAATTAATTTGATTAATTAAGTGCTAAAGGGGAAATGCAATGCAAAATGCAACTGCGCCAAGGCGGGTGCTAAACTAGGTGTTAAATTGTACTGCCTTAGCAAGTGCGTACAATTTATGACGTTACAAAAGTTTATTGTTATTACTAATTCATCTCCCCTCTTAGTAATAACTAGATCCTCACAAATAATAATTGGTATAAGAGCATTTGTCCTTTGTGTACAGAAGCTTAATCGCTTGAGGTAAAGATCCTTGAGGATAACATGTGGGATATGAGTTATAGGGAGCTTTCAAATAGGCTTGCAAAATCTGAAGAATCCCTAGGTGAGTTAAGGGTCAACTATAAATCTTCATTGGCTAAACGAAGAGAGCTAGATGAACATCTATATGAAATTAGTGAAAACAGTTCATCTGAGGAAGCAAACATTGATGCCTTGGTGAATGAGGTGGAAAAGTTGAATGATGATAAGGAAAATCTAAGGAGAGAGCTGGAAGCCCTTACTATCAGGATGAGTTAAAAGTTGGAAGCCAGAAGAACAGATGAAGACACAATAAGAGATAAGGAGCATGAGATTATTAAGTTGAATTGGGAGATTAGTACCTTGCATGCACATATTCAAGAGGAAAAAGAGGAAGTGAAAACTGATGTAGACATGGCTATGTCTCTTAAAGAGAGTCTTATGAAAAAGAATGAAGATCTTTCTAAGGAGTTGGCTGATGGTAATGAGATATTGGCTAAATACAACAAGAGCACTGTTATCCTTGATGAGGAGATTCAGTCACAAAGGAAGAACATAGATACACATGGCTTGGGATACACAACATTTGAACAAGGAGAACCATCAGGTACCGAGGACACCTTGAATGAAGCCAAATCTGTCCAAGAAGAAAAATAAGAACACCGGTAAGAGAACCTACAAACTAGTATGCTTTAACTATCATAAGGTAGGTCATACAGCTAATGTTTGTAGAAATAGATCTAGTGTTAATGGTAATAGACCTAATATATATGATGGATATAAGCCTAGTACTTTTAATGGTTATTTCTACAATTGCAAAAATTATGGGCATAGAGCGGTTGAGTGTAGGTCTATAGTGAACAATCATAGATCTTACATGGGTCAGAGGTCTAATGGAAAATGGAAGAGATCATACTATGACCAGAGAAACCCTACCTGGTAGAGACCTTATGTGAATCGGTCTAGTCCTTATGAAATGGAGAACAAATGGAATGTGATTTGCACTATTTGTCATAACTATGGACATGTAGCTATGAATTGCAGAAGAAGAATAGGTAGAGGAAATGATGGACTTTGAAGAGCATCTGGAATGACATGTTTCCATTTTCACAAAATGGGACACCTTGCAAAGTTTTGCAGAGCTAAAGTGAACAAACCGGTTAATCAGCTTGTTGATCAAAAAGGAAAGAAGATAGTTGATACCGTGAGGAATGAGATGAACAAGATTTGGAAAAAGAAAAGTGAGGAGATACCATCTAATGACTCCAATTCTTCACCTAGTGTGGAGAATCATTCACCGAAAAACTAAGCTATGTATGAGGCTTAGGGGGAACATATTGTCATATCAATTTCTGGACCCCCTGAATGGTATGTGGTAAGTTAAATCCACATACTTTGATGCATAATGTTGTTATGAAGTGATTTTGTGATCAAACCGGTAAACTAAATGTGATATGTGTGCCGATATCAAGTTTTATAGTTGAATAGTGATTAGGGTATGTTCAACTAGTTTAGTAAAAGGCAAATAAAAGTTATTTGATAGCTCCATATTTTGTTCACTTGATAGTGTTGAGATAACATCTGGAGAATGTCAAAAACATTGAAGATATTTTGACTGTTACTTTGATTAAGGTTGATAGTGGATTGTGGATATTTGTGAATCGGTGGAAAAGAATTCTCACTAGAAACCTTAGTTGTGAACAAATCTAATGATACCAATAGATCTGATGAAGCATATGTTGATAAAGAAAAACTTGTGTACAATGAATTGGAAGTGCAAAAGGAAGATGAGAAGAATAGTGCAGATGATGATACTCAGCTAGTAGATGATGAAGATGAAGAAGAAGAATAGTACATGGTCTCTTGTTCCTAGACAGGAAGACAAAAATGTTATTGGGACAAAATGGGTATTCCGAAACAAATTGAATGAGGATGGTGAAGCTGTTAGAAACAAGGAAAGGTTGGTTTTCAAACGGTATGCACAAGAAGAAGATGAAGACTATGGTGAAACCTTTGCACCGGTGTCAAGACTTGAAGGTGTTAGAATGTTGCTTGCCTTTGCGACTTTTAAATGATTTAAGGTATATCAGATGGACGCTAAATCAACTTTTCTAAATAGTATCTTGGAAGAAGAAGTATATATAGAACAACTAGATGGTTTTGCATTGAGTGAATATGAAAATATGGTTTGCAAACTACACAAGGTACTATATGGATTGAAGCAAGCCCCTAGAGTATGGTTTGAAATATTGCATGAACATCTGATCAAGATAGGATTCTAGAGAACTAGTCAAGACAGTAACATATATTTGAAGACTGATGGAGACAAAATGTTACTTGTTGAAGTTTTTGTTGATGATATAACATTTGGTGGAAGGGATGACATGTGTATGTCTTTTGCAGATGAAATGGAAATAATTTAAGATGTCTCTTATCGATGAGATAAAATTCTTTATTGGTTTATAGATTCAACAACTAGAGAATGAAATATTTATCTGTCAAACTAAGTGTGTAAAAGAAGTCTTGAAAACTGGTTGGTACTCCAATGGTGACAGGTTCTAAATTGTCAAAACAAGATGATTCACCATCTTTGGATGAGAAATAATGCAAGTCTATGATTGGAAAGTTGCATTATGTTGTTCATAGTAGACCAGATATTGCACATGTTGTTGTATTGGTTGCAAGATTTCAGAAAGATCCTAAGGAGACACACATGGTAGTGGTAAAAAGGATATTTAGGTATTTGAAAGGAACAATTGATTATGGTTTGTGGTATCCTTACAATGATAATTTTTCTTTAAAAGTTTTCACACATGTAGACTGGGCTAGAAATGTTGATGACTGGAAAAGCACAACCGGTGGAGCTTTCTTTTTAGGAGAAAGATTGGTGTCCTGGATAAGCAAGAAATAATCCTATATGTTACAATCTACAACTGAAGCAGAATATGTGGCAACATCAATGAATTGTACTTAGGCTATATGGATGAGACATATTTTGAAAGGTTTTAAGGAAGAAATGTTTGAACCAGTGACTATTCATTGTGATAACACTAGTGCTATTAATATTTGGAAAAATCTTGTATTACATGCAAGAACAAAGCACATTGAGTTGGAGTATCACTTTCTAAGAGAAAGAGTATAGGAGAATAAACTAAAAAGGGAGTATGTGTCTAGCAAAGAGAAGTTAGCAGATATATTCACTATACCTTTGCCTAAACAACCTTTGAATATCTCATAGGTAGATTAGGGATTGTACCCCTGCACAAGATCAACTAAGATGCTGGTGATGCATCAATTCGGTGAGTTCATTGAATATCTTTCAGTTTTGGATTGATGTGAAGTGGGCTACCCCTCAAGGGGAGAGGCTATGATGAGATAAGAAAAAATGAAGAAAGCAAAGGTATTTGCACCTTTCACATTGCTAATAAAGGGAGAGAAGAACTAGTTGAGAAGAAGAAAAACTAGATAACTGATAAAATAAATATAAAGAAGATGTTGAGTAGAAGAGAAAGTACAAAACATATCAGTTCAGTTCAACATAATGAGGTTTTTCAGTGTTGCCATCAATGCCAAAGAGGGAGAATGTTGGCATATTGGAATAACTATTGATGATATTGATGAACTGGTATAAGGACTGATGGTGATGATATAGTTGAGATGTTGTTTAATGACTTGATGATCAGTTTGTACTGTCATTGATGGCAACTATGGTTACATTATTCTATCATGTTATCTAAGTCGTCTATGATTGACTGGAAAGCTATGGAATGGATTTGGTAGTTAACTGGCAAATAGGACTTCAACTGGTAAATGTGAAACTGTGTTATTCTTTAGTAATTGGATCTAGAGATTGTTGATAAATTTGGTGTTGCGGTTTGGAATATGTGTTTGTAACATTGTAATGAGGTTATGACTAGAACTGTATCATGTTTTGGCTACCAGAAGTCAGGTTTGTGATTGACTGATGTATTTTCTATAGGGTTTTAGTAGGGTTTAAGAACCGGTATTCAAATCTTGTAACCGGTAATGATTTTGAGTTCAGCGGTGCTTTACATTATGTTTGTAAGATGGTGATGACATGGCTAAATCCGCGTGAAGTGTTTAAATGCTATTTTGGCACGATCAAAGAGTGAATTTCTTGGGAATGAGCGAAGTGCTTAGTAGAATGAGCTAAGGGTTTTGAAAGTGTATCAGATCGATGTGTGGTTATCATTCAACAGCTGTAATTGATTTGTAATTGATTGTAATGATCCATATGATGATATGTAATGATTTATATAGATCTGTGATTATTTATGATGTAAATCTTAGTATGAGGTTAGGGTTTTGTAACCGACTAAGTTGTAAAGTCTATTTAGGGTAAGTCTGTGATGATCTACTGTGTCGGTGATCAAAGGAAGAGTATGTGGTTGAACTAGTGTGTGTATACAAGAGAGAAGCAAATTGGAGAAGGAAAGGATCTATACAAGCAAGCAAAGAGTGCTATTTTCAGATCATACATCTGTTGTTCCCTAACAGTTGCAATAGACTCAAAATCCCTTAACCGGGTAGGTCTTGACAGGCCTAATTGTATGAATCTATTCACAGGGTGTCTCATTATCTTTGGTTATAAATCCTTTTACAAGGTTACTCCTAACAGAGTAAAGCTCCTAACAGGGCTGAGGTAAATCCCTTAACCGAGAGACTCCTAACAAGGTCTACTCCTAACCGGGCTAGGCTCCTAATAGGGTGCATTCCAAAAGACTACAAAAATCTTGTGGGTACCAATTCTCACTGTGATTTTTCCCATTTGGGTTTCCAAGTGAAAATACTGGTTACATTTGTTGATTGATTTTTTATGTGTTGAAGTTGATATCTTTCTATTACATGCATGTTGATGAACACTTAGAAGAAATATTTTATAAATCTGATTAGCAATATGATGTCAGTTATTACCAGTACTATTTATGAGTTGTTTTTAAAGAAATTTTTGGTGGGTGTTACAGTTTTAAAGTTTATTGTTATTACTAATTCATCCCCCCTCTCAGTAATAACTGGATCCTCACAAATAATAGATTTGATTTAGGTTGATGTTATGCCATGCATATCATTATATTGGTCTGGTGGTTGATCTTTGTATCGTGTGGTGTAGTTTTGTAATTAGGCATTAAGGGTTTAGCCGACCTTGTAGTCAAGGTTGTTGAATTGTATAAATTGGTGATAAAGTCATGTAATTTGTGTAATGATGTTATGTCCGCATTATCAGAGATTAGTGTATGTGGGATCAAGCAATTTCATCCTTCGATAGTGTGACTGAGCAGAGTTTTGGAGGGTTGTCGAGCAGACAAATGTGCTTAACCAAAACTGTCATCAGGCATTAACAGATTCTATTATTGTAGTTTGTTCCTTCTGGATTGTAGTCCATGTCTTGTTGTAAGTCAATGAGACTTCCCTGAGGGTTGTATCCTTTTGGGTTATTATATTTTGAGTAGTGAGCTCTAGGCAGTCAGCTTGAATGTAGGTGCATTCCGCATTGTAATATTAACACATACTACTCCAGAGTACCTTCTTATTGTGGGTAGGTTCCCACCATGGTTTTTCCCTTAACCGGGTTTTCCATGTCAAAATCTTCGTGCTGTGTGTTTTCCTATCAATTTTCTTATCTTTGTTTTTGCTACAATTTATCAGATTTGTGATTGTCGTTAAGTTTGATAATCCAGTGAAAACTGATTCACCCCTCCCTCTCAGTTTTCCTTCATTGTTGTTGTCAACACTTTTAAGATATTTATATCTTTTCTCATGTAAAGGATATCCTCTACATCATTAATTATGAATAGTCCACCATTATCATAATTTATCTCTATCTCAATATACTCTTATGAGGTTGAGAGAACCTCATATCTATACTCATTGAATTTTTTATCAAGAATAATGGCAATGATTATGTTGACTCAAAATTTTACTTTGAAAAACAAACATCCTTATGGGAAATTCAGTGATGGGGGACCTACTGCGCGAAATTCACTGAATAACATCCGGATTGAGAAGCCGACTCTTCCTTGGGTGGTTTGGGAAAAGGGAAAAGAAGGAAACTTAAAATAAAATGATCTATGCTATGGAGGCGATGTGCTAGAATATCCCATAAAAAGTAGATAGCATATAAAACTAGGAAACACATGGTTTAAAGCCCATTCAACAATCTACATGGCTAACCAGAATTGAAATTAAGATACAATTAAGACTCCTTTGAAGAAACATAAAGAAACATATATCATGCATCCACCAAATAACAAGTGCAGAACATAGTTTAATCAATAGAGTATTAGATAGGTATCTCTAAAGTCATCAAAATACAGGAACAAAGTACAAAAAGCCTATTTAAGCATCCAAAAAGAGGTAATCACAAAGGCCGTAGGCACAATCTTGATTAACCTTCCTCTTGAGAAACTATAACAGCTGAAATTATCTAAGATCCTTAATTGTTTTTCTTAAAAGTCCTGAACCCCTACAAAAGGGAAAAAACAAGCATAAATAGAGCCCGCAGCTATGCTAACAACTCCAAAATATGCCAAACATGCATAACCACCCCCGAATGGAAAAACCAAGCCGTATCATTCTGCGAGGTCACACCCAATAAAATGGCCTCAAGGCTTTGGTTCTTGCATACAATGATCTTCATATCAGTCCAAACATAAAAGATTTTGCCAACTGCAGAAGAAAATGTGGCAAGCAGGGAGACCTCATCTGAAAAACCTCTTCAAACATAAATGCATCCGTAAGCATGAAGATGCTAGGTTTCCCTTTACCATTTGTGCTACAAGGTGGGCCCCAAAAAAAGGCCCAGTCAGCAAAACCTCTCCACTTGTCATCATCATGCTACTCCAATCCTCAAATGCAAAACACAGACTACTAGGGGAAACACCGAGCTGACAATTGTCCCTTATGCCACGCACTGTTGGAAAGTTGAGAGGAAAAAAGAAGATACTCTAGCCGAAAACTTGCCCCAGGGATTTTAATGTGAACATTTCTTGGTGACTAACAAGGGGAATTCTGCCTGTGAAATAGAGGAACCCAAAATTGCTAGTTTGGAGACCAGACTTCATGCTAAGACAGGATGCAGCAGGTTAGAGACTTGATGCAATAACAACCAATCCTCCTCAGAAGGCAACACATTCACATCCAGATTTTGATAGTTTTGATCCAAGCAGATGACCTCACCGAACAACAAGCCTACGGGTTCATCATGGACCAGCTTTAAAAGAGCATAGAGTTGGGTAAGGGGATGCAAAAGATGCTCTACGTCCTCGGTTGAGGCAGGGTCACTCAGGTTCTGGATGAAAGATCTATCTTGTTGTAGGTGTTCAATTTGATTTGACAGTTGTTCAAACCCTAATACAAAACCATCAATAGAGAAAGGGGAAGGCAAGCTCAGTGAAACAAACCTTTCTATACGCTGCTTGATGTCTGAGACAATGATTTGTAATGGCTCTAGTGTAGCTGATATATGCATGACCATCTTGTGGTGATTGATGAAAACATTCTTCCTTTTGATCAGCTACTTGTGAACGGCTGTTCCTTTCTCTCTTAGTTCATCATCTTGAGCTGCATACAACATTTGGATCAAGTCCTGAGCCACAGGGATCTTGGGACCCAAGACAACCATTGAACTATTTACTAGAGCTTCCACTTCCACACAAAGGGATTGTGCTTCTTGAATGAATCTCAGCACAGGCTGC
Source organism: Cryptomeria japonica (assembly GCF_030272615.1). NCBI lineage: Eukaryota > Viridiplantae > Streptophyta > Pinopsida > Cupressales > Cupressaceae > Cryptomeria > Cryptomeria japonica. The sequence goes on along the minus strand of NC_081414.1, from coordinate 260,070,501 downwards.
AGTGAGGGGCCATATAGCTTAATCTTCTCCTAGTGTGAAACATACAATTCTACTAGAATTGCCGAAAAGTCCTAAGAAACCTGCACTGGGGGTAGAATGCTCAGCAATCGTGAGACCTCATCACCTTTTGTAATCACTTCTTGTTGCAACTCCTTGCATTTTTTTTGTTCAATAATCATTTGATTATCTAGGGTGAGGATTTTGGCCTCTCCATCTCACACCATCTGCTAAAGCTGTGATGTTCGATCTTGTTCATGTTGTAAAAGAGCCTCCACCTCTAGAAGGTGCTTATCAGATTTCCCGAGGCTAGCCTCTTTTGCTTTCAACACTGCCTCAAACCTTATCTTTACCTCAGACAACAACACTTGAGCCTCACTCAGCTACCGGGTGTAATCCTCCTTCAAGTGAATCTCTTCACGCAGCTGTACTTGCACCTGAGTAGCATCTCTAGAAGTCGCCTTTAATTGCTGAATCTCTGAGTCCTTCTCTTGCAACTCCTTCAGAGCCACATTTCTCATTGCCTCCTGGCCCTTCAACTAAGAGCTTACATTGTTAAAGACTAACTACAGCTTCCCTATTTCTAAATTGGCTTGGGCCAACAGACTTTGTAGGTGATTGATTTCTGATCTCCGGGCCTTATTTTCTTCTCTGTTGAGTCAGGGATTCTCGAAGATTGGCATTTTCCACTTGGATCTTTTCCAGATGGTGACTCTTTTTGATGAAATCCGAATATATAGCTTTTGACGTTTCCTCCATCATTTGTACCTTGTCTGAGGCTATGGCACTTTGAAGGCTAATGCCGATAGCATGTAATGTGTAGTAATTTGGTTTCATCTAAGACTCTGGCTTGTTAACCTTGGGGAAAAGATTTGCAAAGAAAAGGCAATATTTTTTCTCACTGAAATGCATTTGTAGATGAGGACGGGCTAGACAAGCGCCTTCCTTTTCTTTTCGCTTTCTCGTCTTACCAAGACGAGTAGTCTTAAAAGAGGCAACTTATTGGAAATCATTTGAGTTGTCAATAACCTAACTTGGAAAAGTTGCGCTAGGGGGGACCACGAAGAAAAACTGTGAAATAGGCCCAACGAAAGTAGTCTAGATGGGATGAGCCAAGGCTGACGGAGAAAATAATGGGATGAAGGGGGGAGCTCCCAACAAAAAAAGGGCTTGTGGATGCTATTCCCATAACCGGAGGAGGGGACTCTCTAAAACCTAGCCTACGCGACACGAAAGTTGCTTTAGACATCTACATGGGAAAAGGTGCAAGGATAAAAACAGAGGCTAGGAAAGGAATGGAGGCCTGTGGGAATACATTTTGGGGTTCAACCTATGTCCCACTAGGGGCCAAGATGAGGGCGCTGAGAACTAGAGCTTGCATTGTGGCGATAGGGATAGCTGAAGAAACAACCTAAGCATGAGACAAGGATAAAGGAGGACATACCCGAGTCATGGAAGGCAATGACCACTGAGGATCTGAGGACGTCTCTAGGATGTGAGAAGGCGGACTCCTCCTTCCAGCACTAGGTTGTTGCCTTTTGTTCAAAGGGGAGTCACGTGACTGCTTCTCGAACTGCCTTTTACCCACCTATGAATGGGGCCTGCGAGCTGAACTATCTAAGGGAAGGAGAATTTGAGGCTCTAGATCTTGCCCTTCAACACTTATAACCTCTACCATCTACCATGGGGCCACCTTGGGGGATGAGTCCCTGCGTGAGTAGCTTTCACCTGTCTCATCATCCAATTTATTTAATTGACACCATTCCTTCTTGAACCGCTCATCCAAAGGGGCATTTCCAATGTTAGCTCTAAGCAGACTCACCTCTTGCCGGTAGACCCAAAAGTCTTCCCTCTTTTTCTTGGGCCAAGCTAAATTTTTCATACTTTATAGAATCGCCTAAGGGATAGGCTTTGCGAGATTGAATTTTTGTAGGGGCGAATAAAAACTCAACCATGGGGGGCGTCTTAAGATAGGAAAATTATCACAACCCACATACACACTTGGGTCATCAACCTGAGGGTTTGTACACACCTCCCATGAGTTTTGAGGCTCATGCTTTACAACATTCTTTCTCTTGCTGAGGCAGCCATCAGGGTCAAAACTCCAGGAGTCATCAATAACTACCAGACCGAGTTGCGCCATCTTAGACATTAGGACCTCGGCTGCAATGTTCCTCCGCACCGTAGGATGAGCTACGTACACCATAGTTTTATTACAAGTAATGAAATGCCTGAATTTCTTCAATCCTTTCACTGCAGCTAAGGCCTATTTTTCAACAAATTTGTATTTGGCCTCATACTCTTTGAGGGTCTCTGAATGGAAAGCTATGGGATGTTCACCCCCCTTTTCGACATCTTTTTGGGTTAGGACCATGGAGATGCCATACTGGCCAAAGAAGACACACATTATGAAGTCCTTTGACATGTCTGGGTTAGACAACATGGGGGTTGAACAGATAGCATCTTTGATTCTATCAAAAGCTCTTTTGGCTTCAGGAGTCCATTTGAAATGTATATCCTTTTTTAGCATTAGGGTGATGGGTCTTATAATTCTGGCAAAGTCCGAAATGAAATGACTAACAAAGTTGACTTTACCTACAAAGGTTGGACGCCCTTTTTGTTGACTAGGAGGGGGAGGTCTTTTATGGGTTTGACTCTGTCTCGGTCAATGGAAACACCTTCCTTTGATACTATATGCCCAAGTAACTTGCCTTGAGGGACACCGAAGATGTACTTCTTTGGGTTTAGGGAAATCCCGAATTCAAGACATTTTTGGAACACTAGCTCAAGATGATCAAAATGATCCTCTCGGTGTTTGGAAAATACAGTTAGGTCATCTAAGTATATCAAAATGATCTTGTTAATGAGTTCTTTGAAAACCAAATCCATGGCCCTTTGAAAAGTCGCTCTAGCATTTGACAACTCGAAAGGCATCTTCTGGTATGCGAACATCCCCCATTTGGTGGTGAACGTTGTCTTGTGCTGGTCTTCTAGTTTTACCAATACCTGGTTGTACCCCGAGAAACCATCGAGCATCGAGAACATTTCTGACCCGCCACCATGCTTAGTAATTGCTCCATTGATGGAAAAGGGTAGTGGTCTTTGAGAGACGCTTAATTTAGATCTCAGAAATCTACATAAAGCCAGATATCTACATTCTTTTCCTTACGGGCACTAGATTTGATACCCATGTGCTATGTTTTATGGGGTAAACGATCCTTGATTCGATCAACTTCTTCAGATCCTGAGCCATGAGGGACTCAATTTTTGGGTTGACCGACCTTTTCTTCTGTCGAACCAGCTTAGCTCCATCTACGAGCTAAATGGTATGCTGAATGATGCTAGGATAATACCCTTTTAAATCATCATAGGACCATGCCAAGACGCCTTCATATTCATCACAATATTGGGCCAATCTCTTTCGGTCCTCAAGGGAAACACCTTTTCCTACCTTGAGAACTCTCCCACTTCCTACCAACATTTTGGCATAATCCCCTTTGCTGGTTGTGAGCTTCTGCTTTCCATTCTTAGCATCATCATGGTCAAACAGGTTTTCCAGAGTGATCAAACTGTTTGGAAGCTTGTTGGATTTTAGCTGGATGATCTGATCTCTGTAGGACTCTTTCACCTTAGGTTGCAGCTGATCTGCAAATCCTCCTAAGTTTTGGATGAATCAAGCAATCTGCTCATCGCTCTCAAAAACTTTCCAGTATCATTATCAGGAATAGCTGGGCATACGACTACATAGACTGCTTGAGAGCTAGTGAGTAAGTCCATGGCAAGGTCAAATTGTGATCCGATCGTGGCAATCCAGTCAGCAACAACTTTAATTTCTAGGGGATGCTTACAATATTGAAAGCATCAAAACTCTTTATTAGATCCCATGTTTTGGCATGGTAGGATCTCATACGGACGTGCTTGGCACTGGATATCCCTTGAACTTGATGGACAACCAGCTCATAGTCGCTCAGGACTTTCAATTTTTTAATACCCATCCTTTCCATCAGGCTCAAGCCTTGGATCAGTCCCTCGCACTCTACTTCATTGTTAGAACATGAAAATTGTAACTGGAAAGGATTTAAGATTTGTTCGCCTGAGGGAGGTGTGAGACAAATTTCGGCTCCGGAGCCCATCCTGCATTTTGCACCGTCAAAATGCAGGGTCCACAGTGCTAAAGATAATTGTTGTTCAGAAAATGGTTCTTTAGTAAGCTTAGGGATGATCTAGTTTTCATAAAAAATGCAATAAGTACCTAGGCTAGTGGCATGGTAGTTAGAAAAGGGATTAGAATTTATGAATTCATTCAGGAAAACTTCCTGCTCGGGTGGAATTTCCCCAGTCACTTCTTCATCTTCTAAGAGCTCTACCACTTTTCTTTCCTTGTTTGATATAGAAGTGTGAGTAGGCTCAAAATTAATCATGGCCTAGTCAGCTACATGTTCAGCATGGAGGGGTTCTGAGAGGAATTTTATCTTGGCATCGTGTTGGGTGTGAAGGATGAGATGGGACCAATCTAAGGATAGATAGCCTCATATTTTAGCAGTGAAGTCTCGAGAAAGATAGAGCCCGAAAATAGGAGGGATGTCGATGACCACTATTTCTTGGGATACCATAATGCTAGGACATGCGAATAAGGTCAGAGATAGACTTTTAATAAGATCTACAGTCTAGACCCTATTCTCATCAAGTTGGATAACCCCCTTATTCAAAGGTTCATACCTGATGTTCAATACCTTGGCGATTTGCTTAGGCATGACGGTGGTGCTAGCTCTGAAATCTATCATGGAATTATGTAATAGTTTATCTCCAACTATAAGGGTAAGGTAAAATGGTTTTGGTTTAGGCTTACCTTCTAGTTGAACTTTTGAGGGCAGGACCTGATTAGTCAACATGTCTAGAGAGTGTGACTTGCCTATTGCAGGTTGGAAACCCATTTTGTTGATCTGTGGAGATTTGGGGGCGCTCCCGCTTGCATCTTTTTTGCCATTAGATAGGGCCTCCTTCATTCGGTTCTTTTTATGAGGAATACTCAGGAGGTCCCACAAAGAGACATGAGCCAAAGCTTTCTTTAGTTATTCCACCACGTCTCCTATTTGAGGTGTGGGAATCTTTGGATCCTTCAGTTTATAGGGGACAAACTCTTTTCTCGAATAGGAAGAGCTGATGATCGATCATTCAAGAGATTTGTCCACAAGTTTTCCTCTTGAGATGCTAACATTCTCCCCAGTGAAACACCTTTTGGAGTGGAGGTTATAATCCGACTGCACGAAGGGGGCTCCATCCTTTGAAGTGGATGCGTTGTTGGTGAGAACAACATCTTCATCCTCCATCCACGAGAAATCCTTACATTTGAGCGACAAAAGTTGCATTATCCATACCCGGATATGTATACATACTCATCCAGCATCATGCCTAGACTTCCTTGTTCTACAACCTCCTACTGCAAATTCCCTCTTGGGAAATTTCAAGGAGCATGAGAATTTTTACATGGAAAGCACCAAGAATTGGTATCATCCACAAGGTTATTTTGGCCCACTGTCAACTGCTTACCATTGGTTGGATAGACAGTTTGCAACAGATTTGGAACTGGGACTATTTGGCCATTTGACTTGGGAGGTTAGTCAGTACAGTGATTTGTATGTTGGTTATGTTGGTATGGAGGTCGATTCCCTTGGAAACTCTGCTGGAAGGGAGGTTTGGCGGGTGAGACCTGGGCTCTCTTTAGATTGATAATCTCATTGGAGAAGGATCTTAGGAGGTTTTTCATATCACTGACCTCGACAGCCAAAGAGGATGGCGGGGGAGCGGGATATGAATATATAGACTATGGAGCAGATGTACTAGGAGCGGCTTCTTCAAAGACTTGAGGCGATATCTCAGGAAAAAATGGCATGATAGTGCAGAGAGCTAGCTTCCCGGCATCAATTAGGTTGTTTTCTTCTTGGACTACTATGTCGAATGCTTGTGAGATAGTATTGCCTCATAGAGACTGAATCATCACTAATATGTTGGAATTGAAAGCTTTTAAGTAGAATACGAAAGCCATATCTACCGGGGGTGAGCAGACAAAGGTATCCTCTTCCAGGTCCACTCAAACCTTAGATTAAAATTAGTTAATTCTTCCTAAGGGGCCCTCTTTATTGTGATCAATTGGTGCATCAAAGATGATCTGTCAGCCTTATTGGAGAATCTCTAGAAAAAATGGTCTCCTAGTTGATCCCAATCTCCTATAGTGTTAGGGCCCAATGATCTGAACCAATCCAAAGCTCTTCCTTTCAAAGAAGCTACAAGCAACCTTAAGGCCACATTCTGTTCAGTAATTCCATGGATAGTGCAGACAGTGGCTACATCTTGTAAATGCTCCCCAGGAGTTTTATGACATTCTCTAGTGAACTTGGGTATGACTTTTAGTGTGGCTGCAGGGATAGCTCCCTAGACCATGGGTGGAGTTGGGGGAATGAGAGGGCTCCCGTTATCCCAGGTCACAAAATTTTTGGGGGGAATGTGTGCCATTGTTATGCGGATGACCATAGGGAAAGTGGGAAAGCTCTGTGAGGATAAAGATGCGGCTGGATGAACAGTCACCAAAGGTGGTAAGAGAAGGTGAGGATTTAAAGCTGACTCTTGTTAACAACCCTATGACTCATAAACTAGCTCATAATTATATTTGAACTTGAGGTCCCACCAGACCTGCCAGAAGAACTGTTGACTCAAAATTTTACTTTGAGAAACAAATAACCTTATGGGAAATTCAGTGATGGGGGACCTACTGCACAGAATTCACTGAATAACCTCCGGATTGAGAAGTCAACTCTTCTTTAGGTGGTTTGGGAAAAGGGAAAAGAAGGAAACTTAAAATAAAATGATCTATGCTATCGAGGTGATGCGCTAGAACATCCCATAGAAAGCAGATAGCATATAAAACCAAGAAACACACGGTTTTAAATCCTATTCAACAATCTACATGCCTAAACATAATTCAAATTAAGATACAATTAATACTCTTTTGAAGAAACATATATCGTGCATCCACCAAATAACAAGTGTGGAACATAGTTTAATCAGCAGAGTATTAGATAGATATCTCTAAAGTCATCAAAATATAGGAACAAGGCACAAAAAAGCCTATTTAAGCATCCAAAAAGAGGTAATCACAAAGGCCGTAGGCACAATCTTGATTAACCTTCCTCTTTAGAAACTATAATAGCTGAAATTATCTAAGAACCTTAATTGTTTCTCTTCAAAGTTTTGAACCCCTACAACAGGGAAAAAACAAGCATAAATAGAGCTCGCGGCTCTGCTAATAGCTCCAAAATATGCCAAACATGCATAAACGCCCCTAAACGGAAAAACCAAGCCGTGTCATTCCATGAGGTCACACCTAGCAAACCGACCCCAAGGCTCTAGCTCTTACCTGCTATGATCGTCATACCGGCCCGAACAAAAAGATTTCGCTAACCGCAGAAGAAAACGCGGCAAGCAGGGAGACCTCTTTTAAAAAACCTCTTCAAACAGAAACGCATCCGCCAGCATGAAGATGCCAAGTGTCCCTTTCCCGTTTGTGCTACAATGTGGGCCCCGAAAAAAGAACCAGTCAACAAAACCTCTCCATTTGTCATCATCGCACTACTCAAATCCTCAAACGCAAAACACGGACCACTGGGGGCAACGTCGAGCTAACAATTGTCCCTTATGCCATGAATTGCTGGAAAGCTGAGAGGGAAAAAGAAGATACTTCGGCTGAAGCCTCAAGGATTTTCAAGTGAACAGATTACTAATAGAATAATTCTATAAATTAGTGATCGTATATATATTATTTCTATTATTTTCATTATGTTTTTTCCAATAATTACTTAACTTCCCACAAGCTCATGCAATCAAACAATACAAAAAAATTGACCCAAGTGGTTGGGAGTAGATAACTCTATAGAGTTGCATAATCCCTTAGTCAAATTCATAGAAGCATATTTGATATTTATATAACAATAAGATGTTGTCATATTTAGGACTTCCCAATTTGGAACCATGATTTTCTTCTAATCTTTGTAATATTTCTATCATTTCCAAGGTCATTTCCAATTCACACTATTAAGTCCTTATTCTACTAAGGATTGCATTTTTTATTATTCCTACAAGTTGACAAAATTTAAGTGTTTGGATTATCAAAGATTATGATTTCTTTAGTCTAATCTTCAACATCATTCACTAACATATTCATTATTTAATTACGCTCCCTATAATAATATTGAATTGAATAATCATTCATTTTGTCTAAGACTTTTCATGTGTCCTAAAAATATTGTAAGCTTCCAATTTAACCTATTTCTCTTTTGTACCACATTAATGGCGATAAATAAATTACCCTCATCATCAGTATTAGTTATGTGTTTCTACTCTTTTGACTGGAAACTAGGCACGCTAGGAGTTCGATTCTATTATTTGTTCATGACAATAATTTAAAGATGATGCACACAAATTAACTCATCATTTGCATAAAAAAATATGCAATGAGAACTAGAACCATTGTATTACCTTTGGAAGCTACATCAAAATTAAGTTTCAATTTTCCCCATGAGGTGAAAAAAATTTAATTTTTGTCCTATCAATCTTCTTATTATGGTTGACCCTGCAAACCTCATCATTAGAAAGTAAATATGAATATTAATAATACACAAGCTTAAATATTATTTTTCTCATAAAGTCATCCAAAATCTTTTCAATTATCAATCATAATTAAAAAAATAAAAATAATATTAACAATTAAAAACATTGTCAAATAACTAATAAGAAAAAATATTTATAATCATATAATCATATTCATATAACTCGAAAAAAATAAAAAAAATACACTACCTAATCAATAGAATTATAAACATTTGCACCTAACAACCATTTTATAATATAGTTAAATATTACTAATTTTAAACATGTTACAGCAAACCAAATTTTATAATCTTCTAAATATTTGCATATAGTTCTTAAAAAAATAAAATTATTTGAACTATTCATGGGGCCAAAGAGCTGATGGGCTTCAGCTTGGGCTCAAAAAGCGCCGTCATAACAGTGAGCATAGCCGCCACTCATTTTCAGTAGACTTCGGATTATTGGCCATCCCTGGGGCCCTCGAATTTTTTCTTCTTATTCTTTCCCTTCCATGGACATCCTCCACTACTCGACCAGGACAAATTACTCTACAACGCAGAGTAGCAACCAGAAACGCGAAGTACTTCTTCCATGCACAAATATCATACTTGTCGTTTTGAAGGCAATTTAAGAAATAGGTCTTAGGTTTATTGCAACTGAGCGGAACTAGTAACTATACCCACCATCCTGCTGCTCCACCATAGCTCGCGGTACGGTTTTCCATTTATGATAAACAGGGCAATACCAAGGAAAATCAAGCAAAAGTCTGCGCTTACATTTTCGTACTCTGTCCAAGTTAAATAGAGGAGTGAAGGGTTGAACAATTCGTATGTATGGCGGCGGCGTCAGGAGGAGGTTAGCATCGGATAGACATAGCATCGGATATGAGAATGTGGACTTCTGATTTGCGTTATTGTACAATCATTAATTTTTTTGTTAGGCCGATATAAAATTTGCAAAATAGTTAGACTCGACAGAAATGTTGCGCTCGCTGTCCCCGCTATAATATAACACAACAGAACATTTTTAAACCAGAACTTCACTCTCCTACTATTATTATGTGGTGCCCGCTGGCTGATTATTTGAGGTCCTGTTACAATGATAGATACTTACGTCAGACCCTTTTTATATTATTGTCTTTTGAGTTTACCGTTTTATTATATTATTCTTTTTCTTTAATGAGTTTTCTATTACAAAATAGTTTTCACGTAGTTTGCCTAACGCGGATTGTTACAGATTAGTTTTGTGTTCAGAAAAGTCTTAATTTAATTATCAAATGACTAATATAACAGATTAACTATGAAGAATGCATCACACATTTCATATTCAAAGAGCGTGTAGATAATCTGTCGGACCCGTCCAAGAATATGAAATGCTTTTACTTAATGGCTACGTTCCCCAGTATCTATTTCCTCGTTATAAAATTATATCATCTCATAGTTTTCATTAGATAAAGTGGGCAGGTCCAAACTCAAATTATATTATTCTATAGTTTATTAGATAACGTCAAAAGGGAAAAGACTTAAAAAGGTCCATGCGAGGAAAGAAAGAAAAATACTTATAATTGTATGTGCGTGTAATGCTGATAGTAATTTATATTATCCATAATGCGAGATTAAGATGTACAAATTCAAATTATTTGAAACAGCAACACATAAGAAAGCTACCATACATCTAGCAATGAGTAATATTTGTATGAGCCATATATTACATGGAACAATGAGTACATCGAGGGTATAAGATGGGCAAAGAGGAGCTAATATGTACATTAAGTATACAATATATGTACATTAAGTATGCAATATCTACATTGGGCATACAATATATACAATACTAACACAATTGGGAACAATGGTCAACATCAATCTGTTCGTGACATTACAAATACCAAGTCTAGCATGGAACCCTCTAGAGAGACTATTCAATCGCTTTAAAGGTGCATATCTTGCATAACGGTAGTTCATGTTCGAGTACCAAACATTGTCTAAGAAACTAAAAAAATGATAGCTTCACATCCATGGATTCACGGATGCCATAATTCTATAGATCGCAATTCGTGCAACAATTCTCTAAGGCATTGACTGATAGTGCTTCATTTCAGATTGGTAACATCCAAGACAATTTACCATTGTGGAGTTGGATTCCAACATTATTGCATTGCTTGTCGGTGCAAGCGCCGGTTTTGACGGTGGAGGTTTGTCTAAGGCACTGCTAGGTATGGTAACAATATCTTCATGTTCATGCCAATTGTTCTTGATGTAAATATCCTACAGTTCAGAAGGTTTTAGAATTCAAAACCATTTGAGTATTTTGTAAAATAATGAAACCCCCAAATATTGTCACACGAAGTTTTCTTTTCATAGATAGACATTTGGAGTATAGTAAGACAACGAAAATTCATAATAAATCTTTCCACTACCAAAGCATGTCCAAGTAGAAGGATATCATAAACATTGATTATATGCCACTTTCTTTCATAAGACGGAGCTTGCAAAGGAGAAAAATCAACCACCAAATTTTTGGTGAAGCTTAAAGAGATGTTGGTGTTATTTTGAAGGTTGAATCTCCTTTGACCTTTTGAAGCCCTTTAAATTACACACACACACACACACACACACACACACACACACACACACACACACACACACACACACACACACACAAATATAGACACACACACACACATATATACACACACATATATAGATATAGATATAGATATAGATATAGACAAACACATGTGTGTGTATATATATGACATAGTTAAGAAAAATGTTATATCGAGATAATTTATAAATTTATACAAATATTTAAAATAATCATTACAATCGTTATTTAGAAATACTTTTCATAAAAATATAATTTAACCAAATTTTAAATTAATTTTAAATTTTGATACAAGTAAAAATAAAAATTTAATATTATAAAAATAAATGATAATAAATTCTAAGTAATTTTAAAATATTTTTAAAATTTTTACTAAGCAACTTCAATTGATATCTTAATAATAAATCATACCAATTTCACACAAAAGTATCTTAAATTTAAATAGCAAATAATATAAGAAAAAATTGAAAATATAGTAAAATTACTCCCGAACTGAGAAGATGACGCTGCCCCTAACTAATATGGGCATAACATCATATAAAGATGAACAATTTTGAAAGTACAAACAAAAATAAGGAAGATTTAGATAGGTAAAACTAGAAATAAAAATGCAAGAGTCATAAGCTCATATAATTTTCATGAGAAAAGTAAACAATTATTACGGTTCCTATCAGGTAATGCTTGGGTTGTTTTATGAGCTATTGGGAGGAATCAATGTGTTAAGGATAAAATGGGAAATTAGGTTTGCAGTGATTAGTTGAAGTGAAGATAATGTGTCAGGCAACCAAATACCCTACAGAAAAAATGACGTCATCTTGCAAATAATACTAACCCTCTACGTGGATCAGTCGACTGGACAGGTATAGGACACCTGTACATATACGAGCATATGCAAAATTATACACATTCATATTCATCACTTCATTCTAACTACTCGGATCTCATTTCTTAATTTGGAAAAGAGAATGGCACCGAGGACTAACAAGCTTCTTTTTCTGATGTTTTTCATTGTGTGGGGTAGTTGTGCAAGTGCAAATAGAAAATTATTGATAGACGATCAAGATGGAGAAGAGGTAGGGTCTTCAAGTCCAAAGACCATCACCTTCTCCATGCATCATATGATGGAAGGACCCAACCCCATTGGAGTTCAGGGTAGTGGCAATGCCATCTCTGGCCTGCCAAACCAGTTTGGAAATGCAATCAACTTCAATGGCATTGGGAATGAGAACGGGAATGGGAATGGTCCTCTCCCATTGACCATTCCAAGTGGAACCATCAACAATTTGCCTTCCTTTGGCTAGATCCCCATCTCTTCCACCACTTGATGCAGAGGCTGGTAGTAGTAGGGTGATAAACCCACCTATACACCTTGGTCTTCTTTACCTTAAGTCTCCCTCATGGTTATGATTCACACCTCAACTATGAAATCAAACTCTTACCCCTAACCAGGGATGGCACAACACTTCTACCCACTTCCTAAGACCTATCAAGATCTTCCACAATGCTATTTTTGAAGCACAAGACAAATATTGGCTTTTGAGCACTAGACAAGCCCACCAATATAGGTCTACCAGCATAGGTTTCACGGGTTTACCGGCACAGGTTTCACGGGTTTATCAGCACAGGTTTCACAGGTTTATCGACATAGGTCTACTCGTTAGTAGCCCTATTTCATTGTCTTTTAGAACTTTTCTCGAAATAACACCAAACAACACCTCAAACAAATTTAGGTTTCAGACACCCTTTTGGGATTACTATCAGATTCAAAAAGATTGGATTTCCACCCTATTCCTAGACTCTTCAACACCTACTTGGGTCATAGGCCTAATTGACCAGGTTATACCGGTTTCACAGAAGAGGTATATGTGAATGGGATCACAATAAGGTTCCAACTCTTCAAGAAATTTCTCCTATGTTCAAATACTCCAATTCCATCAATTCAACTCATCATCTCATCATTATTCATTGTATGCTCAATGAAACTCATCTAATCTAATCTAAACCCTCAACAGGTTTAGACTAGTGCTTGGTAGTAATGCACCAACCAACTCCTTTGACTTCACCCCTCTAGAATCTCAATATACATGTCTCTAGCTTGCATTCTACCCATGGCCATCAGATCCCAATGAGTAGATTGCGAGTTAGGGTCTTATTTGCATTATAACCCTTGAAAATGAAGGGTTTCAAACCTATAGAAGATAAACGCCTATAACTTCCACTAAACTTAATTTCAAGAGGTCAGACCAAATGCATTGGAAGTGTGTTTCAGGATTTTTTCTAACTAGATAAAAAATTCATCAGTAGTTCTCATGCTCTGTATGGATCATATGGAAAAATATCAGTGTATGGCAAAATCAAACTTGTTCTATTCATTTTCTCCACCAAACTTTACAAAACTTCCAACTCTTATTCTTCCTATGGTTGTCCAAACATATATAAACATTTTCCAATGTCCATAACCAACTTTTGAATAATTAGGACCGTTGGAGAAGTAGTTGGCATCCTATCGGCAACTTTAAAAAGTTGCTTGACAACAAATACAACATTTTGCAACTTAGGACCAACATCGATTATTAACCACATACACCTTATGGAAACACATCCAAGGTCATTATTTACTCCAAACACCTAAGACAACATCCTAGACATACTAACATTAAAAATCCAAATTCCAAGCCTTCATGGCCTAATAGACCTCTAGGTTTATATGCTCACCTAAGAGATTATTGACCATACAAATAGGCATTCAATTACGTCAAGGGTGATCAGTCATCCAACCCATTATTACATCATAAATGAACCTGTAGACACCACCATGTGCTTAAAAATAGATGTGTAATGGAATGTGCTCTGCACCATACTCCCAGGCCCAAAAGAAACTCAATTCCCTTGAGTTGGGATGTCCACAAAGAGAGTTTCGGTCTTCTCAATGGCCTCAGAAGTCATCCATTTAGTATCTTCTAAAGGTTGATTCTTCCATTTGACTAGGTACTCCAAGTAAGTCTTCCTCCTTGTTTGATTGCTAACCCTTTGATCCAAAATGCACTCAATCTCAGGTTTGAGAGGGGAAGGAAGTCCTTCCAACATAGCTGGACTAGAAGAATCAGATGGACCTACAACACAAACATCATTCACAGAACCTTTATATGTATATATATCAGATACATTTAATATAGGTGACAGTCCCACATCCGGGGGTAGATCTATTTTGTATGCATTGTTTCCACATCTTTTGAGGACCTTGAAAGGACCTATCTTCTTCACAAGCAACTTGGTGTACTTCTCCTTAGGGAGTCTTTCTTTGTTGAGATGAATCATCACCATGTCTCCCACTTTAAACTGAACATCTCTCCTTGTGACATCTACTGCTTGATAATACTTTTCAGTGGTTTGTATCAATCTATCCTGGACTTGATGTATGTCTCTCATCACTTCAGCAAAATCATCTGCCTAAGCACTTCTTCTATCAATATTTTGTACTTCTTTGAGTTCAATAATACCTCTAGGATGGGTTCCATATACAATTTGGAAAGGACTCAGTCTGGTACTTCTATTTACAGATTCATTATATGAGAATTCTGCATGTGGAAGAATAGTATCCCAAGTGACCCCATGGTCCTTAGTCAAACACCTCAAAAAATTACCAAGGGATCTATTAATCACCTCTGTTTGTCCATAATATTGAGGGTGATAAGAAGAGAAGGACAAATTTGTCCCTAACCTACACCACAAAGTCCTCCAAAAATGTCCTACAAACTTAGGATCCCGGTCTTAGGTAATGCTTAAAGGTAACCCATGAAGTCTAACAACCTCCTTGAAGAACAAACCTACAATATTGGAAGCATCATGCGTAACTTTGCATGGAAAAAAGTATGCCATTTTGGAAAACCAGTCCACCACAATATAGACAATGTCATAACCCGATTTAGTCTTAGGAAGGCCTAAGACAAAATCCATACTAACTAAATCCCAAGTTTTGGTAGGGATTGGTAAAGGAGTATAGAGGCCTGGATTTGACACACCACACACTCTGAAACAAATTTCCTCACATCTGATTCCATTCTTGGCCAAAAATAAAAACCTTCTAACCAACTCAAGTGTCTTATCAAGTCCAAAATATCTTGATAAACTCCCACAATGCTTTTCCTTGACAATATTCTCCCTCATTGAGAAATTAGGAATACAAAGCTGACTACTCTTGAAAAGTAAACCTTCTTGAAGCATATACTTAGAAACATTAATATGATACCTTTCATTCATAGCTTGACAAACCTCATAAGCCTCCTTGAAATCTGCATCTTCTTGGTACATGTCCTTCATAGCAGTGATTCCCATGCTTTCTAATTGAATTTATTGGATTACCAAGTTCCTCCTGCTAAGGGCATTTGTAAATTTGTTGGCCACTCCCTTATTATGCTTGATAGTGAATATGAAGGCTTCAAGATACTCCATCCATTTCATGTGCCTGTGATTGAGTTTCTCCTGCCTATTCAAAAAAATTAAAGCATGGTTGTTAGTATAAACAACAAATTCCATAGGTAATAGATAGTGCCTCCATTTCCTGAGAGATTGTACCAAAGCATACATCTCTAGATCATAGGTTGAATATTTTTGTTTTGCTTCATTTAACTTCTCACTGAAAAAGGCCATCGACATACCCTCCTAACTCAAGACTCCTCCTATAGTTTTCTTAGATGCATCACATTCAATAGTGAATACCTTATGAAAATCAGGAAGGACTAAGATGGGCTACTCTGCAATCTTTGTTTTCAAATATTCAAAAGACTTGTTAGCTTTATCATTCCAAGAAAATTGACACTTTCTTCTACCCTTGAGGGTATCTATCATAGGAGCACTAACCCCACTGAAATTTCTTATAAACTTCCTATAAAAGCTTGCTAAGCCATGGAAACTTTTTACCTCACTTGTAGATCTAGGTTTGGGCCAATCGAGGATTGCCTCCACCTTAGATGGATCCATTCTCAGATTACCTTTGGAAACAACAAATCCAAGAAACACCAATTCTTCCTACAAGAAAACACACTTGTCTAGGTTGACCTTTAACTGCTCCTCATGCAACCTTTTCAATACCAAATCCAAGTGCATCAGATGTTCATTTTTATCCTTACTGAAAATGAGTATGTCATCCAAGTATACTACCACAAAATGATTGATAGAGGGCTTAAGAACCTCATTCATTAACCTCATAAATGTACTACGGGGATTGGAAAGCCCAAATGACATTACCATCCATTCAAACAAGCCTTTTTTGGTCTTAAATGTTGTCTTCCATTGGTCTCCATCTCTGATCCTAATTTGGTGATAACCACTTTTCAAGTCTATTTTGGAGTAGTACTTGGCCTCTTCTAGACAATCCATGAAATCCTCTATTCTTGGCATTGGGAACCTATATCTTATTCTTATCCTGTTAATAGCCCTAGAGTTTGTACATAGCCACCATGTCCCTTCTTTCTTAGGAGCTAGCACTGTCAGGACTGCACATGGGCTTATACTCTTTCTAATGAACCCTTTGTTAAGTAACTCTTGGATCTATCTTGCAACTTCTGCATTTTGTTCAGGGGTCAGTTTATAGGCTGCTTTTTTAGGTAGGATAGTACCTAGTATAAGGTCTATGCAATAAATGATTTCTCTTTGAGGAGGTAAGGTATCTATGGTACTATCTGCAACTATTCCCTTGTACCTATCTAGCAAATCTTGAACTTCCTTAGGACCTACTTTCCTTTCTGTCTCTTGGTTCTTAGGTTGCTTCTTAGGTTCATCCCTAGGCTTTACAACTATGGCAAATCAAAGAGTATCCTTCTCCTTCAAACCTTTCATGAACTCTTTCTCATCTACTAGCATGACACTAGTCACAATGTGCTTATCCTTATTGTCATCTGGAAGAGGTGTCATAGTGAAGTTCACCCCATTCTTGGTGATGGTGTAAACATTCTTCCTTCCCTCATGTCTAGCATCTACATCATATTGCCAAGGCCTTCCTAGTAGCAGATGACAAGCATCTATTTCTACTAAATCACAGAACACCCTATCACTGTATTCATCTATTGAAAATTCTACCCAAACTTGCTCACTAATAAGGGCTTGTTGACCTTTGTTCAACCAAGACACTTTATAAGGATGGGAATGAGGTATTCTTTGCAAGTTAAGTTTAGTAACCATTTCAATAGAAGCTATATTATTTGTGGATACAGAATCTACAATGACCTTACAAACTTTACCTTGTACCTTGCAGGTGGTTCTAAAAAGAGACTTCCTCTGAGGTGGTTATTTGATGGTGGCACCTTCAAGAGGGTCCTATTGATCATCAAGAGTTCTCCTTGCTCTAGATCTTTAGAATTTGAATTTGATGTGTGGTAGGAGGTCTTTCTTTGAATATCTTCTTCTCATATTAGATGTGCCCTCCTATCACCTCCTTGACTACCAATGCTTATTTTCTCAAAACATCTAAATGACTGATGCCCAACTTGGTTGCATGAAAAACACTTTCTGGTAAAGATACTAGGTCCTCTTCCACTAAATCTTCCTCTACTATTTCCCCTCCTTCCTCTAAAGCTACCTCTATTCCCTGATTCTCCCTCTTGTTCCTGATGGTAGGACTCTTCTTGGTGTTTAGGAGATGATCCTCTTCCATTGAATGTACCTTTGCCTCTGAAACTTGTATCCTTTCCTCTATTATTGTGTTCTCCTCTCCTTTTTTGCTTCTCCTCAATCCTAAGTGCCATTTGAAAACACTTGTGCACTGATTTAGGGTTAAACAAACTCAGTTCATCTTTAATGCTGAACTTAAGACCATCCATGTACCTTCCTAGCTTTTGTGTTTCGCTCTCTAGCATCTTTGCTTTAAGGGTCATCCTTGTTGGTATTATGGATGACTTTGTCATGTGTTGCATTGGTTTTGTCATTGATGTCAACACTTATCTTCTTGGAGGTCTAAATTGTTGATTTGGCACTATGGTTATATTGGTTTACTGTTGAACCGACATATTGTGGTCCCGACATGGATATTGGCTTATGCATAGTCACTGGTATATGTTCACCAGTAGGTTATATGGTTCACCGACAGTGATGATAACTTGGTATCATTTGGAGATCATCTGGTTATGTCAAAGACATGGACTAGAATTTTAGATTTGGTTTTTTTCTCACTAGTCTAATTGGGTTGACAGATTTTCCATTACCGGCAGATAGGTCTAGGTTATGGACTGGTAGATAATATCTATTCCAAATCAACATGACACATTTTGGAAATGGTTTATTGATTGGATAATGTGGTAAATCTATTGAGTCAACATATTATATTGCATCAAGACTTATTTGTAATTGATTTTAATTATAATATCTTTAGTGAGCTAACCTCATGCATAGGTCTTAGGTTTTGTATATATGGTTGTAAGATCTTATTGAAGATCAGATATGGTATGAGTGTGTTCGAATATTGAAGAGAAAAACTAAGAAGATCCTTGTGTGAATCACGCAGACATTATTTGAAGTTTGAAGGAAATTTTATGAAGGTGTTTGACACTCATGTTAAGAGCTCAAACCGGTACTGAATCCATCATTGCAGATGCTATTTTGAGCAGTACATTGTTATTGGATTTAACCATTCAATTGTAGTCAATGTGACTCCTATCTTGTGATTGAGCAGTGAGCTCTAAGCAGTTGGCCTTTCTGCATGTGCAAACCCCATTTGTATACATTTACTATCTATAGCAGTATCATCTGATTGTGGGGAAGGTTTCACATTGTGGTTTTTCCCCTTACTATGTTTCCATGTCAAAATATTTGTGTCATGTGTTGTGGATGTTGTTTCTCTTTCTATTTTATGCATTAAGTTATACCGGTACTACTATAACTGTTAATCTGTTTTACTGACACTAAGTTTAAGTAGGAATAATTTGTATTTGGATTACAATTTATATATATCTGGTTCACAACTGATTCACCCCCCCTCTCAGTTGTCCTTCCCGGTTCATAACAATTGGTATCAGAGAAAATTCCTCTTTTTGTAGAAGCCTAACAGCTTGAGGAGATCCTATGACAATAAATATTTTTAGGAAGCATAGTCTGAAACTTGATGGAACTAACTATGGTATATGGAAGATCAGAATGGAAACACATCTGAAGTGCATTGGAAGAGATATATGGGATGTTACTAAGAATGGTTATGTTGGTCCTACTTCGAATCAACCTCATCCACTGACATTGGCTAAGGACTTGGAGAATGATTACAAAGCAAGAGAAGCACATCTGAGCACATTATCAGATCAGCAAATCATGGGATTATCAGACCGATCTACTGCTAAGGCTATTTGGGATAAACTAGAAAAACTGAATGAAGGAGATACCACTGTCAAGATTGCAAAACTGGAATGTTACCGGGTCAAGTATGAGAATTTAGAAATGGAAGAAGATGAAAGAATGTTTGCATTTATGGAAAGAGTTAATGAAATTATTTTAGGAATACAATGTTGTGGAGGATCCTTAAGTGAAGATGAAATTGTGTCTAAAGTTTTAAGAGCTTTGCCACCGGCTTACAAAATGAAAGTGACTACTATTAATGAGTTGAGAACAATGCCTAATACATTAGTTTCTAGAGATACTTGGGTTGGAAAACTTTCAACATTTGAGCTTGAGGAATATGGTCATGTTGCTACAGTCAAGATTGATTTAGATTTTAAAGAATCATCATTAGCATCAGCATCATCATCATCTGACAAAACTCATTGGAAAGCACTTTATGCAAAAGAACTTGAAGATATGAGAAGAGAAAATGAAGAACTTGAAGAACTTGAAGCACTATTTGCAAGAAAGATGCCTAAAGGTCTAGCAGAAGTACCTTTCAAATGTTTTAATTGCAATGAAGTTGGTCATATGGCTTCTAGGTGTCCTAATAGACATGCAAGATTAAGTGAGGAAGCAAAAAGATCATATAAGCCTAAACCTGAATATCAAAGATACAGATTTAAGAAAAACATAGATAAGTCATGTTACTATGCATATGAAGGTATTACACATGACTTAGATGAAGATCCAACAGATAGCGGACAAGATTTTGTTGCAATAAAAGAATATCAACTGACACCTATTGTCAAACCGGTAGAACAGGCACTAGCATAAAAAATTGAAGAAAAGGATGAATGGATAATAGATATTCGATGCTCGCATCATATGACTGGTGACAAAAGAAAATTCTTATCTTTTCAAGAAATTCATGGAGGTCTAGTAAGGTTTGAAGATGATAAAGCTTGTTTAATCAAAGGAAGAGGCACTATATCTTTGGATGGTAAGCATAACACTGACAATGTTTATTATGTAGAAGGTTTAAAGCATAATCTTTTGAGTGTTGGTCAGTTAGTGGAAAAAGGATTTCAGTTACAATTCAAGAATGGAAAATGCAAAATCATAAAGAGAACTAGATTGGAGATTGCAATCGGTAATCAGACTAAAGGTAATATCTTTCATTTGAATACCAGTGATAAGACATGTTTGATTGCACACATTGATGAAAGTTGATTATGGCATAAGAGACTTTGTCATGTGAATTTTGATTGCATTGCAAAGAACAGTTCAACTAAGGCAATAAGGGATTTACCTAAGATTGTGAAACCTCATAATCCAGTATATAAAGAATGTCAAATGGGAAAGCAAGTTAGAACAACATTTAAGAGCATTACTAAGAAATCCAATAATATTCTTGATTTAATTCATACTGATTTATGTGGTCCAGCAAGAACAAGAAGTCTACAGGGTGATAGATACTTTATGCTAATAATTGATGATTATTCTAGAATGTGTTGGGTTACTTTTCTCAGGGAGAAATCAGAAGCTTTTGGAAGATTCAAGATATACAAGGAAATGGTAGAGAATGAAACCAGCAAGAAAATCAAATGTTTGAGATCAAATCAAGGAGGAGAATTTACATCTAGAGACTTTAATGCATTCTGTGAAGTGAATGGAATCAAAAGACAACTATCAGCACCCCGAACACCTCAGCAAAATGGAGTTGTGGAAAGGAAGAACAAAACTATTCTGGATGCAACAAGAAGTGTGTTGATGGAAGCAAATCTACATCATGTGTACTAGAGAGAAGCAGTGAATACAGTGGTTTATACTTTCAATAGAGTTCACATCAAAAGTGAAACCGGTAAGACCCCTTATGAACTATGGTTTGGTCATACTCTTTATGCTTATTTTATTTAATTATAATCTGAGTGTGAATAATAATTTATATCCATGCGGAAGAAGAAGATACTAGCTGAAGACTCGTGTACAAGTAAATTTCATAAAACAAAGCAAGCAGGCATTATCTTGAATGACATGGAAACAAGATCATCAGCTGCCTAGAAGAGAGAAAATGGAGAAAAGCAGAGGAAAGTGTTAAAAGGTGATAAATACATAGAGAGTATGCAATAAAAACAAACAATGTCTGGAGTGTGTGATGTGATGTCTCTAATTTATGTCTAGAGGGACTAACTGGTTTCGGAATTCCTAGGAAACCTATTGGGCCATGCTTGCAGGAAATCAATGTGTTCATGCAAGGGCCACCTTTTTTCTATTATGAGAATGATTCTTTTGCACCAAAGGATATTGGGAAGGAAATATCCAAAAATTTCTATAGTGTATGGAACTAGAGTTGGTGGACTTGAAGTACTTTTCAGCTTCTAGAAAACCAAGAGGTTGTGTACACAAACTCCCAATAGAAGGGGGATTTCAAGCATTACCTCCCCATGACTATTCAGGAAGCACTTCCTCAGACAAAGGACTATTGGCCTCCATGGGATCAAAGAAAAAAATTGAAGCATAGACTCTAGACGATGTGGTGGTGTCCTTCGTGAAGAACTTTGGACTATAATTGAAAATTCATGAGGGAAATTGTAAGATAGTGAACAAAAATACATTCTTGAAAAGTGTGAAGAATGGAACTTGGTTTGGGTGGGGCCAAGTCAAGTGGCTCCTCTAGAGGTTGATGAGATAGAAATTTATTAGGATTTGAAAAAGATCACACTCCTGGAACTTCGTGTGCGACTGATCAATTGCGTTGTTTGGGTAATGCATTCCAAATAGATACAGTTGCATACCATTTATCTGTCCTAAAAGCATTTTATCCTGATGGCATTAATGTTCTTTCTCTATTTT